>NW_026945541.1:0-61182 GCF_034702125.1 Engraulis encrasicolus | reverse complement strand
AGAGGTCCCGAGCTGGTGAAGGCAACAATAGTATTGTGTCCAACGTAATTAGGCTACGTTATAGCCTGACACCTGAAGCCGATCAGGAACACAATCCCCGCCCCCTCGCGTGGAGAGCGCAGCGCCCTTCCACCCTCTCCCCCGTTTGAGGGAAATATATCGCCACCTCTTTCGTCTCTATTTGCTGTTTTACTGATTTGTATAACTCTTACAAAGACAGTCAAAACGCTGTGACCAGTCTGATTGTCAACAACGAGTCTAAAACATTCATGTTTTTAGGGTTGCCTATGCGTCTTCTTCACCGTGCGTTCTATTACCAAAACCTCTCCATACGGAGATATGGCCACGTTCGCCGCTGCCATCCACCCAGTAGAAGTCAGAAAGAGGGACAGAATGAGTGCGTGTGTGCTGCTTGGTGAACAGTGTTTGTCTGATCCCAGGATTATTGCGTTTGCGTCCGGATAGGTGGCTACCCGCATAACCGGGGACTGAATGGAGGGAGCCCAAGCTAACATACCAGACCCACTTCTCTCACCCCTAATTCCTCCACCAATACCTGTATGGACACTACGACTGCATTCGCCACTACCACCGACTCCTTTGAGACCGGATAAAGTCACCGAATGAGTGTCAATGTGTGTGTGTGCTTAGAGAACATCCTTGTTTGCATGTCGGCATCACTGCCTTCGGAAGTTTCGCCACGGTAAACAATTGAGTGCTCGTCCGATCATTATCCTCCTCGTGAGATAAAAACTGTCCTTCGGAGTCAGAATAGTCAAATAACATGCCCAGAACTTCACCACGATTCAACTTCTCACTAGCCATGATGAAATAGCTCGCTGATAGTTCACTGATAACAACACAAATCCAACTCGTACACCTCGAGTCAAAGACGCAAAGTGGCTACTTCCGCATTTTGTTGTCGCGTCACTTGTCGCGTCTTTTACTGCTTCACCAAAGACTCTGTGAACTACAAAATGACGCAATCGTAGTCTTGTTTGAAAGGGTAGCAAGTCTGCCAACTACTGGTAGGGAGGATGAACACTATTAAGACCGCTGGTTTGATCTACATGCGCTTTTGTTCATGATGACGTACCGTCGCAATTCTGCGACTTTGGCGCTTAAAGGGTTTTAATGACAACAAAATGTCTATCAAGTTGACATAATAGTAATGATGACATGGCCTTGACTGTGTCATGTCACTGTTATGACACTATCATGTCATAAGTATGACACCGGCACTTGCTTTCCTTTCACTACACACAAAAAAATACTGGGTTATTTCTTTACCCAAATACTGGTTTATGACAATTTTACTACTTATTGGGTTTTTTATACCCACACTGGGTAATTTGATAGAAACATGCTGGGTTATATGTTTACCCAATTATTGGTGTGTGGTCGTTTGACCATATACTGGGTTATGCTAACCATTGATGAGTTATTATACCCAATCACTGGGTTTATCATAACATTTGAAATCAGAGCCAGCCAACGGACTTTTTCCTGGAAGTCAACTGAACTGGGGAAAACCTTCAACAACAAGGAAAGGTTTGTAATGAATTAAACTAATATGTGTGCTGTCTAAGTAGTAAACTTGATATAACGGTAAAAAATGGACAAGGCGCCACCATTTAGACAGTGTTTCTCATGTTATCACAAGATTTTAACCACCACGGTCTCGAAGTGATTAGCACGTTCAAACACGCTACGTTGACCTAATAGGTAGCGTCAGATATTATTCGATTAGGCCTACTTCCTATCCTACATATAGCCTAATTGCAGTAAACACCTGACTTCTCTTTTTCATTTATAAAACACGGTGGAAACGGTGGCCGAGCTGTGGGCGAGGCTAGCAGCAGCTTCAAGCTTACAAAAAAAAACTAGCTATCAGCAAGCTAGCTCTAGTTAGATATGAGTCTAGCTAGCATGTTCTAACTGTAGTAATTGAAGCAGAAAGTGAAGTATTTTATTCTTAACATCCCCTGCCGTTGTGCTGCACTTGTTAGATTTGTTTGCAGCCCGTGTCTGAATGAGAGACAACTAGGGGTGTCGGGTGATGGGACATTATAACTAAACCGAAGCCTTTTATTTTGACGTTCGTAATTACATTCTGCTTGACATTGTTTAGCGATTACGTGCAGCTGGCTGTCAGGTAGTTGCAGATAGCAGTGGTTTAGTGCTGTTATGAAACGCCAAACTTAGTGAGCTCACGGGGAGAGTGCCTCCGCAGTAAATTCTACAACTTGTCAAGGCACTTTGTAAAATGATTTCCCCTCGGCTTGTCTGCTCCTCTAGTCCGGCGACGTCTAGTGGGCTACCTCTAGCCGGTGAGTTGCTAATTGTTTGTGGTTAGACGAGCGTAGGCAATTATTTTATCAAGGGCATCCTGATGTATGCTCTGCTCACTGGAGCTTTACGGATGTTTTCTTGTTGCTGCGCTGCTCTGTCACCCGCCTGTGCGTCTGGGGTCGAGTTTGGGATGGGATATGTGACGTCGGTCTGGACCATCCCAGCATACTGAGGCTATCCCTCTGAATATGTGTGCCTCGTTATTGCTTGTGCATGTGTTAAGATCCTTTACTATGCTTTATGCTTCACCCGAACAGTTTTGAGTATGCACTCACTGTATTATTAATCACCAGGTTAACCAGAGATCGCACTGGCGTCCGGATCCTTTGTAAGCTGATCACGTTATGTCCGTCTGTGCTAAGGTATGTGCAAACATTGTATATTGTAGCATTATTCACCAGACGCCTCAGAGGATGCCATAAATGCAATTGTTTTGAATTAGGCCTCTTTTAAAGCCACGTCAGTCACTCACTAACAGTTTCAGCACGAGACTTTCTGCATTATGTTTAACAGGGGAATAACTGTCCACATTGTCAGAAGCCCGAACAAATTAACTGCAGATAACTAGTTCTAATGCAGCCATGCAATGGTCACCTCTCCACATCAACACTGACACTTTCAACTGGCTAAAGATATTTGTTTATGTGTGATTTGATATATAGATGCTGCCAAACCAAGGCATTGCTTGGAAAGAAATTATTTCTTATGTGTTGCCTTTTTTGTCCTAGACTGGAAGTGACTGAAAGACAACACAGATGCATTCTTTCAGCAAGGTTAGTATTGCTGCTTCTCAATATGTGTAGCCTGCCATTATTGTAGGCATACCCCATAAAGCCAAAACAATGATCACATGCATGCATTTATTATGATTGTAGATTGGAACTTAACACCTCAATCTCTAGCTTCTTGCTATACATGGGTTCTTAGTGTTTATCAATATGATGTTATGAAGAGGGGCAAGACACTGGCAGCCAACCACGTGAGCTAATTTTTTGACCGACAGCGCTTTCCAACAATCAGAGGTTGAGTTGTGCACAGTTAGCTTTGCGCAGTCAGGTTATAAACAAATTTTAGAATCCATGTATAAAGAAGAGAATTAAAGCACCAGCACAGTTGGGATACTGTATGATATTGATAAAGCATTTGCTTAGCCTTCAGACCCATGTAATTAATGCCTGTTTCCTTTATAGAACAGGAAGTAACATTCAGTAATACATTAAGCAGCATTTGCTAACTCTCTCTCTCTCTCTCTCTCTCTCTCTCTCTCTCTCTCTCTCTCCTCTCTCTCTCTCTCCTCTCTCTCTCTCCTCTCTCTCTCCATTTCTCTCTCTCTCTCTCTCTCTCTCTCATGTACTTATTTCTAAGGTGACCAAAATCTGTTTCACTCTGCAGCACTTGTCCTGGAAGTTTTGTAGACAGAGTGAGTATCTGGATACTTCAATATACAGCCATGGAAAAAAGACAATATTTTCTTTAGAATTTTGAAGAAAATGTATTTGCCAGTTTATAGAATGAAATAGCAATGTTTGTTTTACTCACACACACCTATCTATGACCGAGGTGCTGCTTGGATTTTTTTCTAATGTGTTGCCTTTTTTGTCCTAGACTGGAAGTGACTGAAAGAAAACGGAGACTTATTCTTTCAGCAAGGTTAGTATTGCTGCTTCTCAATATGTGTTGCCTGCCATTAATGTAGCCATACCCCATAAAGCCAAAATAATGATCACATGCATGTATTTATTAGGAATGTAGATTGGAACTTAACAGAACACCTCCATCTCTAACTTCTTGCTATTAAGAAAATATTAAAGCACCAGCACAGTTGGGATACTGCATGATATTGATAAAGCATTTGCTTAGCCTTCAGGCCCATGTAATTAATGTCCGTTTCCTTTATAGAGCAGAAAGTAACATTCAGCAATACCTTGAGCAACACTCGCTAACTCTCTCTCTCTCTTGTCCTTCCTCTCTTCTCTCTCTCTCTCCTCTCTCTTCTCTCTCTCCTCTCTCTCTCTCTCTCTCTCTCTCTCTCTCTCTCTCTCTCTTCCTTATTTCTAAGGTGACCAAAATCTGTTTCGCTCTGCATCACTTGTCCCGGAGGCTTTGTAGACAGAGTGAGTATCTGGATACTTCAATATACAGCCGTGGAAAAAATGACAATATTTTCTTTAGAAATTTGGAGAAAATGTATTTAGCAGTTCATAGAATGAAATAGCAATGTTTGTTTTACTCAAACACACACCTATCTATGACCGAGGTGTTCCTGCACGGTTCACTTTCCTCAGGCCGCGAACCGGCCACCTCATCAACGCATCTGGTTTGGCAATGGGAGGCACAATACAAGACTGCTGAGCTAAAGGACCGGTCAGCTACCCCACAGTTACCGCACTGTATTGAGGCTTTGGGAGAGAGGTTTTTTACTAACGTTCCTGTAACGGAGGCTAACTAGCACAGAGTTGGCGTGGAACGTTGGTAAACCTCCCTCCGATAGCCTCATACAGTCTCGTGCCGTTGGGCCGAGAGACTAGTCTCTTGGCCCAGCGGTATCGTACTGTGTCTCCCATTGCCGAACCGTTGTAGTTGACTAGGATGCAGGTTCGATCCCCGAGGGTGGTGAACAGGTGCAAGATGACCTCCGTCACAGTGGTGCCGTGACCCGGATGGGAGTGAGGTTTAAGGGGGAGAGTGTAACGGAGGCTAACTAGCACAGAGTTGGCGTGGAACATTGGTAAACCTCCCTCTGATAGCCTCATACAGTCTCGTGCCGTTGGGCCGAGAGACTAGTCTCTTGGCCCAGCGGTATCGTACTGTGTCTCCCACTGCCGAACCGTTGTAGTTGACGAGGATGCCCGAGGGGGGTGAACAGGTGCAAGATGACCTCCGTCACATTCCACCTCACACTTTGATAGTTGGCCTCCTTTACATATACATAGTAAAATCAGAAAAACTGAACATTTTCAAGTGGTCTCAGATTTTTTCCACATATGTGTATACTATTTATTTACGGGTCATTCCACGCCAAATCTCCGAATCATCCCGCACGACCATCTCAGATTTGGCAGAAAAAAATCAAGGAGTTTCACAAACGTCCCAATAGGAAAAGTGCAAAATTATAGCTCTCAACTCCTCATAGTTTTGTCATTAAAAATGTTTTTGTCAGGTACCCCCCTGACTTGTTTGGAACAGACTTCTCAGAGAGCCCACTTTCAGAGTGTTATATCCAAGAAACTACTTTAAGTAGGTCCTTATGAATTTCAAGGGGTAACATTTGGAACATGTACTTGTGAAATGCAGATTTTCACACATCCTCTTGTCACTTACCACCGTTTTCGGGGGGCTTAAAGTTGCTTGAAAAATTCTCACCTTTGAATTTCTGGGCATCTTTGAAGGACTGTGGTAAGTGCAGATTTAAAGACAGAGGTTTGATATGGACAATATATGTTACCAACCATTCTGTGCATGTTGTGTTGAAAGACTTCTGCGATGAACAGTTTAGAAGATATGAAGTCTTTAAAATGGAAAAACTGAAACTTGGTGCCATCTTTGCCATGTCATTAAAAAAAAATGTCACAACTCACCATCATATTATCAACAGTTTTGGAAAGATTAGATGTCTGTTCTTAACATATCCAAAAACTGTGATGGTATTCTGCCTCATTTGGTCACAATGATTTTTCAAAAACCCACTGTTGGGTGACTTCCATAGCTCCTATGAAAAATTGATATTAGTGGCATCTTCTCCATGTTATACAAAAGAAATGACAGAACTCACCACTATGACATTTACAGTTTTAGAAAGACTCAATGTCTGTTTTTAACATATCCAGAAACTGGGGTGGTGCTCTGTCTCATTTTTAAAGAATGGACTTGTAAAAACGGCTGTGTGACATCTTCAGCTTGCTGCTCTATTGAGGTGGGGCCCCTGCTCTGATCTTTGCAGGCTACACGGGGGCCCTATCTACCAGTATTTGCCATGAGGCCCTATGTACAATTGTTCCGCCACTGTGAATGACTTGAGCAATTTGAGTCAGACATTTTTGATACAAGATATTTGACTTGAGCATTTTCGACACACTCAATATAATACAGCAAAAAAGTAAAAGTGGCTGTTGACAGATTTTTTTTTCAGCTTTTTCTGAAACTACATTTCAGTAAATCAAAGGTTATGGATGTGTGTAAACTTCATCTTTAGGCACTGAAAACCAAATACCGGAATAAAGTGATGAAATGTTGAATCACTGAAACATCCCCGTAGATCTTGAAACAAGTACATCCTGACTATCACCATATCTCAATGCTTTTTATTACAATTCATAACAATCTTTAATAACTTGTTTACCAGCTTTGATGCAGTTCTGAGGTCTGCTGTGAATTATTTTGGATTGTGTATGAAATACTAACTTTTATCATGTGATTATTATTTCTACATTTGATTTGTGTTTCACTCCATGTATACATGTATGTCCATTTGTGCAAACTCATCAGGGTTAATGTAGAACATCAAACATTAATGCTCACATTGCACACTTCTGTGACTGAGTTGACCCTTGATGAGCATTGGATTAGTATTGCAGTGGTCTAGCACCATGCTCAGGGTAGCTCAGTCATGGTGATTGGAGGGGCAGGACAGCTGTTTAGTCAGGTTACCTCCTTACGAACAGTCTCCTCCTTTTGTATCATCACTGTTTTTTTCTCTTCTCCATGATAATAAAAGTGTCCCACCCCCCCAAAAAAACCATGACAAAGGTGACCTGTTCATAGAACTTGGCCCCGCCCCAGTCCTAACCATGACCGAGGAACCTAGCGCATTGTATTGGTTCATGGCAAAGGTCTGTTTGCTTAATCATAAGATATTCACCTCTATTGACAGAGCAAAGTTGCAGAAGTCATGGGAAATTTGATATGTACCACAGTAAAATATCCATGTCTGAGGAAGGGCCAGGGTGGCCTGAAATGTCATAATTTTAAAATGAAGGAAATGGGAGCATCTGTGTTGCGGTTCTTTCTCCATTAATTATATCAAAATATCTTTACAGCTATACAGCTATGCTGTTTAAAAAAATCATATGCTGAAATAAAGTTTGGCAAACATCCTGTATCAAGACTATGTGTTAACAATCAGAATGATTCAATTAATTCATCACTACTGCAATTCAAGACTTACTTTACGGTATAATAGCAAAATGTTAACTCCTACAGTGTTGAGGTTTAAACACATGGCCATAACCTTTAATTCACGAACATTTAGTTACCAAAAAATTTAGTTACCTAAAAGCTAAAATAAAAATAAAAATGGTATATAAATCACTCAACTGTTTCTTATTGTGTGCTTCAAAAATACTCTCGTCACATTTCTTGTATCAAAAATGCCCAAGTCAAACTGCCTGTCATTCATTGTGTCAGCCCAAATAGATTGGCACCCAAAAGTCTGCAAAGGTCAAGATTTTAGCCCCTACCACAAATTCAGGAGGGCCCTGGACAAATGCCCTGCTTGTCCCCCTACAGCTCCGCCCCTGGTAATTCATGTGACTTAGGCATTTTCACAGGAGCTGCTGATGTAACAGCAAAGGGTTTTTCAAGATACCTTTTCAAGACATTGATGCAGAACACCATCCCAGTTTTTGGATATGTTACAAACAGACATCCTATCTTTCCAAAACTGTTCAGTTCATTGTGGTGATTGCTGTCATTGTTTTGGTATAGCATGGCAAAGTTGCCCCCCAATATCAGGTTTTCATAGGAGCAGTGGAAGTCACACAACAGTGGCTTTTTAAAAAATCATTGTGACCAAATGAGGCAGAATACCATCCCAGTTTTTGGATATGTTAAGAACAGACATCTAATCTTTCCAAAACTGTTGATAATATGGTGGTGAGTCGTGACATTTTTTTTAAATAACGTGGCAAAGATGGCACCAAGTTTCAGTTTTTCCATTTTAAAGACTTCATATCTTCTAAACTGTTCATCGCAGAAGATCAGTCTTTCAACATAACATGCACAGAATGGTTGGGAACATACATTGTCCATATCAAACCTCTGTCTTTAAAACTGCACTTACCACAGTCCTTCAAAGATGCCCACAAATTCAAAGGTGAGAATTTTTCAAGCAACTTTAAGCCCCCAAAAAACGGTGGTAAATGACAAGAGGATGTGTGAAAATCCACATTTCACAAGTACATGTTCCCAATGTTACCCCTTGAAATTCATAAGGACCTACTTAAAATAGTTTTTTAGATACAACACTCTGAAAGTGGCCTCACTGAGAAGTCTGTTCCAAATGAGTCAGGGGGGTACCTGACAAAAACATTTTTAATGACAAAACTATGAGGAGTTGAGAGCTATAATTTTGCACTTTTCCTATTGGGACGTTTGTGAACCTCCTTGATTTTTTTCTGCCAAATCTGAGATGGTCGTGCGGGATGATTTGGAGATTTGGCGTGGAATGACCCCCTTACATGACTATGAACTAGTCATATTCTACATATTCTACAAGTTTAGGGTCGGGGAAAAAGTTTTATTTCGTTCAGTGATAATCTCCCACATATGTTCATGAAAGGTTAATTTTTAGTTCATTAACTTGAATTGAAAACACAGTTCAGGGACACCAATAATCTCCATGTTTCTGGCAGTCATGGGTAAGTAATGGGGGGGATGAATAATAGCTATACTCCTCCATCTGCCTACTGCCCGAACATGGTCCAAAAAAAGAGAGTGTGCCTGGACATCTCAAGTTCATGTGCTGGATCAAAAACTTCAAAATTAACATAAATAACAAAGGTCTGCGCAGTGACGGACACTTGCATGTCAACAAGCATCTTTTATGAAAGATTCATCTAATGTATTTCAACACAAGTAATTTGTTTTTCTTACTTTTTTCTATGGTTGTAGGTGACTGAACGAAAACCTAAATGGTAAGCCTCTGTTTCTCTTTTGAATATGTGTACCATTCATGTTTCCTTAAAAAGCCAAAAGACAGTAGGTCTACAAGTTACTATATATTTTGTACAAAGGAGAAAGAATCTGGTGCCACACGGATGTCTATTTTCTGTTATTTATATTTTCAGTGCAGTAACGCATGTCGAGACGTTAGTCTTACTGCACTGAAAAATTAAATAACAGAAAATAGACATCCGTGTGGCACCAGATTCTTTTTCCTTTGTACTTCCTTTGTAATTTAGTCCTGCTCTGGTTGCACCGGAGTGTTAATTTAGAAGCACAGAGTGCGTATCTCCTTTGTTTTTACTACATATTTTGTCAGATTGGGTTGAACTGGAAACTTCATTTACATGTTTGTATTTTGCACATTGCATGAATATTGGATTCACAACTCTTTGGAGTGTATAGTCTGTGTCTTGCAATGTCTTCACATTATAATTGTAATGTGTTAATGTGTAACTGAATGCTAAGTTGCCTGTCTTTCTTTTCATTCAGAGAAATGCTGTGTACCTCATCTTGAACTCTTTCACATGGTGATTCCTACACATAATTGCACACTGTATGTGTTTAGCTATCCTATCTTACAAAGACTTATTGCCAATACTGTATCTGCCTTTCCTCAATACAATGTAAAAAGTGCTGCATAGACCATTTAGAGAAGCAATGTCTCATGACTTTTGCTGTATGTTTATTTTTGATCAAGTTTCATTTGTTTTGTAAAATATCTTTGCAGATTTTCTTTTCGTGCCTGGACACTTTTTTCCTTTCAAATATTGCTTTGAATTGATGCAAATTGAAGAACGTGAATCCCTGGTAATAAAGGAAGGTTGACCAGAAAATAATTTCTCTCTCCATTGATTCATTGCTTTGATGTGTTTTCGTATAATGTCATTGAATTATCACATATGTTAACATGTATACAATAATGTATACAAATTACTTAAAACATTAATAGTGATCAGATTGGTTCTATTTGAGCAATGGTTATCAGTGACTTGAGTGTTTAAAATGGTCAAATGTGTTGCATATTGTTAAAGTGATATTTAACCATTTCTGGAAATAGGCAGATATTTACACATCCCCTTGAGTAATTGAGCCTTACTTTTCTCCTGTTCTTTCAGCCATTTCCTGAGTTTGGCAATGCAACTTCTACCTCCAAGCAGGCAATTATCATTGACCAGTGGCATTAACTAGCTGCTGGCTGGTCCCATAAGATTCAATGATAGTTGCTTGCTTGGAACTCGACATAATTTGTCAAAGGGAACAACTGAAATAATTGGAGAAAAGTAAAAGGCAATTCCCAAATAACCCAGTTTCCACCAATGTTTAACCCAGTATCACCCAGTCACTGAGTAACTATTGGACAGCACACATACTGGGTTATTTTTACCCATTGGATTGGGTTATTATTTTAACCCAGTGAAATGGGTTAACTCAGCAACCCAGTACAGGGTATTTCTGACCCTACGGCTGGGTTAATTTAACCCATTACTGGGCATGTTGTATTGACCCAATGCTGGGTTAAAAATACTAACCCAATCCATTGGGTAAAAATAACCCAGTATGTGTGCTGTCCAATAGTTACTCAGTGACTGGGTATTAGAATACCCAATTTGGGTTATTTTTAACCCAGTATTTTTTAGTGTGCAGATGAATGCTTCTCTCCTCTCCTCTCATCTCCCTTCCCCTCCCCCTTCCCTCCTCTTCCTCTCGTTTCCTCTCTTCCCCTCTCCTCCTCTCCCCTCTCCTCCCCTCCCCTCTCCTCTCCTTTCCTTTCCTTTCCTTTCCTTTCCTTTCCTTTCCTTTCCTCTCCCTCTCCTCTCCTCTCCTCTCCTCTCCTCTTCCTCTCCTTTCCTCTCTTCCCCTCTCCTCTCCTCCCCTCCCCTCTTGTCCCCCTCCTCCCCCCCTCCTGAATCGGGCATGTGACTGAGCTTCCTCTCCACTCCACTCCGCCCTAGCCCATTGAGACATACTTTTATTCATTTGTTACCACAATGGTAATGGGAACTCGCAGTGCAGTCCTAAAAGCCATGTGTTATGTCATAGCAGAGTAGTGGGCCTACTATTGTAGTTAACTTCAATCATTATTAGAGCATTCAACTGGTGCTTCAAGACATTTAGCCACACAGACACATGAACATCATCAGACATCCACATACAATAGGCTATACATATAGATGTGTGTATGGATATCTGGGGATGTTTATGTGTGTGTATGTGAAAATGGTGTCTATATGTATTGTAATGAGATGAGAAAGATGGAACGGTATGATTGCTTTTCCAATGTTTTATAACTTTAGCCAGGAACTTGAATGTTGTTTGAATATTGAATGTACTCAAGAGATTAACTGAATTGATTTTAAATGACTTCACAGTGTTTGTGTATCATTGTGTTCATTGTTTTGTTTTCTTCCAAAAAGAGGAGGATGTAACATTTATATCAGGCACGTTTACAGGCACCTGTCAAGTGTAAGTGTGGGGTCCTGATTGAGAGGCATTTGACGTTCGTCAGTCTTCTGAATAATAAATGAACATCAGCCACAGCTCAGCGAGTACCTGTTTTTATTATAATTATAAAAGCACGACACGGGTTATTCACCCAATTGTTCTCTAAGGACTGCTGCTATTGTTCCCACAGCACTCACATTGTTGGCGCAAATCAAGCAAATGCTTGCCCTGTGTATCCCTGAGTTTTGTTTTCATACAGATAGCCTATAATATAATATATAATATAGGCTATAATGCTTGATAAAGTTCAATGTTTTTTAAGCAGTGTGCCTTTGGAATCCTTGGCCAGACTTAAACAACAGCTACAACCGGAGTTAAATTTGACCATTCCATATTTTTAAGTGGGCTCTTTTCTCTATTCTTTAGCAAATGGGATGGCTTTTATAGCCTATTGATAGATAGGCTGTCCGCGTGAGCGCTTCAATGACGAAACGCAGGGGTCTAGGGTTAACTGCGCGGCTCACTGCATCACGACGCAGGGACGCTGGTCTCTAGGCATAAACCACCCTAAGACTATCATAGTAAATCCAGAAGCAGTCTACGCGATCGACGGTAGAAGATTCTGTCATGGCAGGCATCACCATCACAACGGGGGTATTTTTACTCTTCAGTATTTTTGTTCCATCAGATGCAGAAACGTCTCATCATGCTGGATTCAAGTTGTATGAACGCGGTAAGTATCCTCATTTTTTAGAATGCGTGGTTTGAGACTGCTAGTGTGTCCGTGTTTTTTTGTGTGTGTGATGGACGGCAGTGAAGTTGACAGTTATTTGCCCACGTAACTTTGTATCTTTAGTTCCGACGTCCTCCGAACGCTTTGGCTACTTTTAGTCTAGTCGTGATTTCATGAACCCAGAAATGTTGAGTACCCTAATATTTTATTGCAGAAATGTCATCTATAGGTCAAATGAAGGGGATTTAGCTTGGTTGCCCAAAGTTGCACTTTGGGCAATTTGCATAATTAGCATAAATATATTGTTAAGGTAAGGAATACTACTGGTGAATAGGCTTGAAACATTAAATCGTAGATATCACCTTGAAACTTTCTCAGTTGATTACTGACGATAAGAGAAGAAAAAAATGTATTGGATGTTTTTTTGTATTTTGATGTTTAGATATGCAAATGAGGGCATGCATCATCAATTATGCACTAATTTGCATACACACGAAATCAGCTTTTCATGGTAAAACCAGACTGAAAATCATTTTTCTGTGGGTAAAATGTGTATATTTCAGGGTTGAATTGGTGAAAACCCTCTGAGGAACCTGGTCAAGAAGATGTTTTGACATGGATAGATTATCGTGGAGTCTGTTAAGGGTTTTACCATTACGGAAGTGACAAAAGCACCAGACTTTGCATGGTGTTTCTTTAGGGTATAGCCTATGTAGTAATTCTAGCCTAGGAGCCCTCTGAAAAAAACTTTCTAACATGTCATATGAGTGAGTCTGTGCTTACATGCTTAACAGCAAATGTAACATTGTGAACAAGTTGAGAAGATTCATACTTCGCCTGTATTAAAATGAGTATTTCCCACACTAAAACTAAGGTGAGAATCAGTGGTGTAGTCTATGTAGAACGCGGGTATACGGAGTATACCCACTTCTAAATTTCAGGGATTTCAGTATACCCACTTAAAATTTATGGATCCCTTATTTTGAATAGCACAAATACATACAGTATACCCACTTCATAAAATGCTCAAATATACAGTATACCCACCTCAAAAAGTAGACTACACCACTGGTGAGAATAGACTGCTGCGAATGCTCACTCAGCAGCATACTGAATGGGGAGCTGTCAGTGCAACAAGGTGTCCAAGGTAGCAGCTTCTCCATCTTCTAATTTCCACAACATAATTATTTTTATGTGCATGAGATAGAGTCAGGGACAAGGCCTCTCCATGTGTGTGAATAACCCATAACATCACCAAATTCTACATCTTCACACTTAGTATTGTGCATATACAGTAGTGAGTGCATTTCAGTCGTTTTTAAGAATGGCATTATAAATTACTACAAGGTAATTACTAATTATTAATGTATATTTTCAGTTGAGATGAAATAAAGAAAATTATTTCTAAGTAGGTGTTCAGTAAGTAGACAGAGGTAAATGTATTTATTTTTTCAGAATTAGCAAACAAGTCCTCACCTAGTAGCATACTTGTAGCCTAGAAATCTAGACGCCCCTAGCGACCGCAAATTGAATTTGCTCCCGGGGGCAGTCTAGCGGACCCCGGTCGTTTTGCGAGGCTGAAAGTTATCCGATGACAGGGCCAATCAAATCGCGAGGGGGGCCGGGCTACCTAGTAAACAGGAAACTTTAAGAAGCATGGTGTCCGTCCGTGCTACGTACAGCACGAAAGTGTTTACTTAATTTAAAAAGCCTGGATGATAATACATTTCGTGGCTGACATGGATTGATGTAATAATACACCATGAACTTATGGGGCACAAATAGATCTCAACACATTACCATTTGATCATTCGATGTTTTAAACTAGCTCGGTAAGCTAAGTTGAGCATTTTACAGAACCAGATAGTCACACGTTATTATCAGACCACTACTGTAGGTGTAGAATGAAATTGCTGCCCCAATTTCTAACAAGACACATGCCATTAAAAACGAGACATTTGGGAGCTTTGGAAGTCTTTGAGTAGCTTACTAAATAGATGGGAATGACACTGAGTCTACCAAGCTAGTGGCTAGCTAACCTGTCGTCAACAACACAGACCTAGGTATCCAGGTTAGGGTTAGTCTTAGAAAAAAAAACTAGGGTTAGAAACAAAAAACTAACATCAAAAAGATAACTAGCTCCGTTATATGGCGGTGGGGTCGATAGTCTGGCTAGTGGGAGCGAGCTGACCGGGGAGCGTCCTGCGTTGGGAGCGACAATCCGGGAAAGTTATGGGTAGCTGGCTAGCTAACGCCGAACATGCCATGTTGACAACAATCATAAATATAACCATTTAACAAGCCCCAAATTGCTCGACATTTTGCTGATTGATCAAGGAGGGTCATGTGGTTGAAAACGAGGCATTTTTGAACTGTATAAGTGAAAACACGATTTATTGGGAAAGTTTGTGGCTGTGGTCATCACACGAATTCACTGCTACGACGGCTGGAAGTCGCCGCTTCACCTACAAAGAGGCCCTCGCTAGTGGCTAGCTAACCTGTCGTCAATAGCAGAGCTAGGTATCCAGCCTTGTATTATATGCCTGCCCCAAATTCTAATAAGATCCATGTCATTAAAAACGAGACATTTGGGAGCTTTGAAAGTCTGTAAGTCGCTTACTAAATAGATGGGAATGACACCTGGTCTACCGACCTAGCGGCTAGCCATGTATTAGTTATGGGTATACAGCTAGCTAGCTAACACCGAACATGCCATGTTGACAACAATCATACATATAACCATTTAACAAGCCCCAAATTGCTCAAGTACATGTCGCTGCGACCTGTAGCCAGTTGGACCTAGGTCTAAGGGGGTGGAGCTACCACTGGTCCAAGTTGGCCACTATTGATTGCGTCACACAGGTCTAAGGGGGTGGAGCTACCACTGGTCCAAGTTGGCCACTATTGATTGCGTCACACGTGTAAAGTGTCCGTGGGTATTTTGAAAGGCGTGCCAGCAAAGGCGAAATTAAAGGGTTTCGGCATTTGGGATGTAGAAAAGAGCTACTCACGGTCTGTTGATTGCGTTGTTGTACTGTTAAATATTGTAGTAGCTGTTTTTAACGTCTGTATAATCCACCCATTGGGACGTTTATTGATACATTGCTAGTAATGACACAGTAAACATTATAATGTATCATTGGTTGCTAGCCTACTTTGTTAGCCTGCAATGAACCGCACGCACATGCACACACATGTTAAAAATAATAAAGTTAAACAAATAATCGACGATTGTGCGTACTATTGAGTTTAGCTGTAAAGCACATTTGGACTAGGTTAAATGTCAAATCATACTTGTTGCGAAAGTCACTTTGATGTCGTCGATATGGATACTTAAAAAACCCCAGCCATTAATGACCAATGGATGGCAAATAAGATAAAGTTGTTGTTTCAATCAATTTACATCGATCAAATCTCAAACAAAAAAAAGTTATAAACACACACCAGGATTTCCCCCTGCACGTTAGGCCTACATTGAACACCGCCACCTTTGAAACAGACCCCACCTTCTCTGGGTCTCCTGAATGTAACTTGGGCTACTTGTAATGCAACATTTGTCAAAAAATCCTTTACAAAACATGTGAGCAAGGCAGTGACAGATGACAGAGAATGTATATAGGCTACAGTAAGTCCAATAACTAGCCTATATGATCCTTTGCTGATTTTGTTGGTTTGCCTACTAACAAAGACACGAGCAGTCAATAAATGTCATGATAATAAGTATTCTAGTATGGAGAGACAGAATATCAAAAAGAAAATCCAGAAAATAACTGTAAAGAACACATATTAATTTATTTCCATTTCATTGAGCAAAATAAGTATTTGATCCCCTGCCAACTGATAAGTTTCGGTCCCATTTCAATTAAACTGTACATATTCAAGACACCTGTACAAAAGAGACAAGAAAGAGACTGGGTATTAAGGACCCAACTGTTGATGCAATATTTGATCCTTTGTAGGGATTCTATAATTATGAGAACATATATACCATATATGGGGGGGGAGGTGTTACTGACAGGGGCCCTTAAGGGGCCCCAAAATTTGAATCTTTCATGGGCCCCAAAATTTCTGGCAGCGCCCCTGATATAACCCCCCCCCTCCACACACACACACACACACACACACACACACACAGACACACACAGCTGGCCTTTCTCCTGAGTCCACAGCTGGCCTTTCTCCTGAGTCCTAAGACTGTACGTATACAACCATCTTTTGATTGTCCCGGCACTCCCTGAGGAAGCCCTCCATGTCTTCTGGGTGTTCAAAGTGGAATGAAAAGGGCTCCATGTACACTCCTCCTGAGAACTCATTTTCGTAAAGGTTTTTGATTGCCTCTTCTTTGTCCTCTTCGTCTAGCTTCAGGAAAGGCGGCTCGTGTACTCTCCCCCGCAGTTGGTGACAGCTGCCCTGCAGCCACTGCATTGCCCGGGGGAGGTCCCTCAACACCATGGGCCCATCCTAAAACAAAGCAAATCAGGGGTCATGTTTACAAGAATTTAATTTATAATGTGGGCACATACTGTATAACAACACAATTAATTACTATTAGTATGTGGTGTAAGATCCCGGTGTAAAGGTGTAATAATAATAATAATAATAATATTATAGGCCTACCTGTAATAATACATTTAAGTTTGTATTTCAAAGCCTAAGTGCCGTGGGTATGTTTTTGCCCCCCTGCTGATTTTTTACGTTTTTGCACATTTGGCACACTTAACAAGCTTCTGAGAAAATATTCTGCACAGATTAGGGCTTTAACGATACACTCAACTCACCATTCGGTTTGTATCACGATTCATGACCTACGGTTCGATACACCCCTCGATTTTACATTTGCCAACATTATAATCTTCATGAATAAAAACTATGATAGTGCAACGGTAGAATAGGTTACAAGAAGCTACAAATAGCAATGTTAATATCCCTAAGTAGGCCGTACACTGATGAGCAGTGGTTCTTAACTGCAACCACTGGAACTTGGGACCTACAATTTTCCATGGCCATTATGTAGTTACTCAATATTTTGTCGCAATGTTGTAATCTGTAGAGCACTGTTATTAGAAATTAGTATTGAAAACAAAAACAACTTTTACCTCATCCGTCAGCCACCCTCCAGGGTTCTGTAATGCCCGGAAGGACTTGGTGGTCAGCTTGTACGACCCAACTACTGCCTCCACACAGCTGTCATGAGTGGCATCCAACACTATAAAAAAAGTTTCGATTCAGTTTCTTGAAAAGCATCTATTATAAGTCTTCATAGCCAAACTGCCAACCCAAATGATGACCCAAGCGATCAAGAACACATACTTTTTACTGTTGGTGATGCTGCGGGCACTGTTGGTGATGCTGCGGGCACTGCAGATGGTGTTTTTTTGTCGTATGAATGTTCCTTGACAAATAATGATTAGAGAAGATGTTAATGCCATGTGTATGAAAAGCACCCCTGACTAACACTGTCTTTCTAACCCCACATTTACTGGCCAGTCCAAGAAAAGCCTAAAAGACCCAAACAAAGAAGTATAGGCTATATTAAGCAAGTTAGCAACACTAACATCTTACCTCTGGAGGAAGGTGGCGTTTCCTTGGCACGCGGAATATGGGCGTCAGTTCCGTGAACTCTCCAGCGCCTTCAGTATGCGAAAATCTTTTGCCATATCTACAGTTTCAAGGCACAGACAGAGACAGACAGACAGACAGACAGAGAGAGAAAGAGAGAGGGAGAGAGAGAGACAGAGAGACACAGACAGACAGACAGACAGACAGACAGACAGAGAGACAGACAGACAGAGAGCTTAATTTGCTTTCCTTTGGTTGAAATTGTATTTGTTTTGCAATTGCAGTGAAAGAACCATACCCTTCAATCTCATAGTTCTCAATGAGAAGCTGGCACCACCACCTCCGGAGATGGTGAGGCATGGTGAGGCATATCGAGCTGAAAAACATTACAATTAAGTTAACCACATAGCATCATGATAATGTTATTTACATTAGTTAGCACACAGATGGTACTTACAATGGTGAAATCAAAGGACGCATCCATAGCGATATACCAGGAGTACTGCGAGAACAAAAATTAATTACGGTTGGTCGCGACCATTGGCAAGCCGTGCTTGCAGCAGCAGTTGCTGTAGCATGATAAGCCATAATGTATATTTCCAGTCATATGACACGCTATGAACATTATGTTAATGGGCCATATTAACTCACCATCACCATAAACACTCCACAATCCACACCTTGGACTTGTTGCGGCAGACCCTGTGCCAAAACATTGTCAGATGAACAGCAATAGCCTATACGTACATGCCATGATGTGCTGGTTATCTCAGTAATTATTACCTCAATGTCCCAGCCAGTCTCCTCTGTCCACTCAATTCCAGGAATCAGGTTTCTAGCCACAGCCCTAGTAAAAATTATTTTAAACAGTGTACAATTGTCAGGATTGATTGCAAACAAGACACAAACTAGGCAAATCAGGGGAACATAATTCCTTAGTAACTACTTTAACTTTGGCAAATCAGGGGAACATGACCGCCTATTGTAGTAACTGCTTTAACACTGGCAAGTCAGGGGAACATGACCGCCTATTGTAGTAACTGCTTTAACACTGGCAAGTCAGGGGAACATGACCGCCTATTGTAGTAACTGCTTTAACACTGGCAAGTCAGGGGAACATGACCGCCTATTGTAGTAACTGCTTTAACACTGGCAAGTCAGGGGAACGTGACCGCCCAAAGCAAACATCCTATTGTGTCCTATTGTAACCTGAGGATGTTTTGGTAGGTCTTGTGTCCAAAACCTTGTTCTCGTAGAGCATAAAATGAATCAAGGAACAAAAGCCTGTTCTGGAGAGGCTTCATCACCTAAGAAATCAGAGCCTTATTATTGAGTTGACAGAGTGCACGTAAACACCCCCCCCCCCCGCAACAGCATAGTTGTTTTAGGTTTCAAAGCAATCCTCACTTACACAAACCAAAAAATGGCCTGGTGTCCACAAGGGGACAATAACTGCGTCCATGCTGGTGACGTCCACCTTAAAGAAAAACAGTTTGGTCAGTTTGAATATTTAGGATCAGAGTACACTTTGAGCAATGTGTGTAGGTTCTTACTGGAAAGGCGCGATAAGGGTCTGCATTCAGAGGATGGAGCCACGTTGGGGGGATGTGGAGGTCAACAACAAATACATGTTTTCCCTACAGACAGATAACGTGTACTTTCACATATCAAAATAGGCAAGTTACTGAAGGTGTCTTAAGCAATAATAAAACGCACAAAAAATGACAGTACATACCTGGTGTTCAGTCATCTCCTTCACAACACGGAGGCAAGCATTTCCCACCTAGAATGGAACACAACAGGATCATTTTCATTCTACAAGTTCACTTCACACAAAGAAACACAGCAACTACTGACTACAACGCAAACCATACAAAAGGAAAAAAACATTGAAATCCCTGTTACACAGGCATACAGCAGAACATCACGTAAAAGTGTTTTACACAATTCCGACACACACACGCACGCACAAATGCACACGTTTGCTTTGGATTGTTAAGCAAATGTGCAACTCACCATTGAGTCCATTGACCTGTTATGACCCAAGGTAAGGAAATTCTCCCTCGTCAAGCATGTTGGCCCATCTTTCACAACAAGTTCCTGGCTGGGACGACTCTCATCCAGAATGTAGCTTAACTGAAAGTAGGAGAAAACGAAGTGAACATAGTGTTTTGAGAGTAACTTCTGTAAATTAAGCCAGCAGTCCGCTAATATTTCCTTGTACCAATTGGTCTTGGAGAGGATGACGGCCTCCAGGTGTCCAAGACTGCCTGCAGGGCCTTACTTTCCTGAGGTCTGTTGAGTCAGCGCAGTGTGGACCACAAGCTGTTGCAAAATACAACACATTACTTATTACAAAATATGGCCACAGGTTTCAGTTGGTGGGGATGACACAAAAACCTACCAAGTCACACAAACACGTCAGTTGGTACAAAAGATGACACTATTCTATAACATCTATTCTGTGCTGATGTGTGACACTGGGGATAGAAAGGTGGAGGCTTACTTGGAGGCGAGGCAGGTTCCTGAGTGGGCGAGGCAGGCTCCTGAGTGGGCGAGGCAGGCTCCTGAGTGGGCGAGGCGGGCTCCTGAGTGGGCGAGGCGGGCTCCTGAGTGGGCGAGGCAGGCTCCTGAGTGGGCGAGGCAGGCTCCTGAGTGGGCGAGGCAGGCTCCTGAGTGGGTCTCTGGTCTCTGGTCCCAGTGGTTTCAGCTGGTAGGTAGGTAGAAGAGGGAAAACTGATATAAGACCAAAATCTACAAGTTTTCAAAACATCAACAATAAAGCAAATTCAGTTGCCAGTAACAATTAGTGTCCAAGTGTCCAGCAGAATGATAATATGATACAAACCAAGCACTGTCTGGCCATTTGTGTTGAACTGGATGTCCACTCCTGGACCCAGCATCGTTCTCATCTTCTGGATGGTTGCCGAATTATTGATGGTATTACGGTGGTGCAATATATTTCTCATTAAGAAGATGTGTGAGGAAGGGGACATCATGTTTAAAAAATAGTTATTCTTCCTCATGTCAGAAAATAGTTGCTCAGCCGTCTGGCTATTCACCCAGCCACAAATCTCAGGCACGAGATCCACCCTCCGCAAGACATCCCTGGCATCCTTGGTGTTGCCCTCATGGAAGCGATCATACAATGCGTAATGGTCTGCCGATCCAGAAATGGGGTGGCCATCAACATCAGGGACCTCCTTCCTAAGCGCTAGCCATGGTAGACTCACTTTTGCCTGGCCTGAGCTGGCAAGGGCAATGTTTGATGCCATAGGCTCCAGCAGCCTTCCCTGATGTGGTCTAAAAATTCCCAGCTCTCTGACATTGGCATGAGTTGCCAGTCCTCGTGCAAAGTCATACAGGGTCACATTTGGGAAATGCTTCATGGAAAGCAACTTCACTCCATATACTACCGAACATGGGCACGTCACTACTGCCCAGCCACCTGACAGAGGAAACAGGGCATACAACAACTTAGAAGAGGCATTATGCAGGGACCAAGCTGGTCCAAATCAAATCATTGCAGTTCAATCAAATCATTTCAGTTATTTCCCGCAGAGTATAGTTGATAAACCCAAGTAAAGGGTAGCATATCAGGCAACACAAAACATCAGTACAAAGCTGCAATTTAGCTTTTGAAATGGAAAAAAAAAAAAAAAAAAAAAACTATCTGGGCCATTGTCAAGGACTTAAGTATTTCAACATGAACATGGTGACATCATGTACATTTTCTGAATTAACACTTTTCTTACATTCGGGTCAATCAGGTCCTCCACCTCATCAACAAAACAAATTTCAAAACACTTAACGCAAGTGACCTTACCAGAAGCCCCCCAGATTTGCTGGAACATTTTGTCATAAGATGCTCGGTTCTTCATTTGTCCCTGCAGTCTCAAAATCAGGTCCATGCGAGACCCTTTGCTATCCACGCCACACTGCCTACACAAGGAACGCACATCCTCCATCTAAAATGAACATACGTGATTTGTTGAATATAGCATTATACCAATAGTATCAAAACAGGATAATTGAATCATCCCTGTCATCAGATCCGGGTACCACCTTCATATGAATTTGCAAGCAAAACTCATGGCTTCTAGATACATTTTTTTTCCAATTTTAACTAAAATGGACACACATAATAACAAGAATTTGGTATCAGGACCTTAAGCTTCAGGAGCTCGTCTGTAAGGCGGTCTTCAGTCACAGTCAATTCCACCTCCTCCTGTGCACTGTGCGGTGTATGCCGCTTTTGAAACTCTGTATTGAGCACCTTGTCACCCCTCCTGGTAAAAGGCCCAATCCACGGAGCCCAGAAATGATAACTGGGCTTGACAACAAATGGATTTGCCTTGTTGTCTTCCAGTAAGAAAAAAATAAAGGGTCAAGTTTTTGCATTAATGATGTTGATATATCACGGTGCATAATTCCATACCCAACAGTACACCTCAACTTCTCACGAATAAAATAGAATTGGGCGAATTGCCCTCATACTCACTAGTCACCAGCCCCCGAGAAATCATTTCTAAGCACACCATGTCCCAAAACTGTTGAATGTCTACGTCGCCATCAAAATCTTCAGGTGGCTCCTCAATGTTGCCCACTTAGAGAAATAAAAGGTGGTGGTTCAAACAAGGGTAGGAAATTACAAACGTGACAATTATGGATAGGAAGGAAGACTTAAGTCAGAAAGACTTAGGCTTACGAGGCATACTGAAGACACCCTTCTTGTGAAGATCCATCACAACACTGGTGGGGTTATGGCCACATGACACACAGGCATATGTGTATTCATGACCCGTGAGAGCTTCAAATGCAAGGTAGGCTTGCAGGATCTTATTTTTGGATGGGTAAGTCTTTCCAGAGGTTCTCTCTAGAACCTCAATGGCCCTACTAACTGCCTGATGGGTCTGAAAATCAGCATAAGCACATTTAAACCATTGATTCATATTTTAAAAAAAAACAGTCATTCTGGTTTCAGTGCAAATACATAGACAGGGTTCCCACTCCAAGTCTGATTTAAAATTCCATGACTTTTCAATGACCACAGAATTTCCATGAACACTTCCGTAAAAGGAAATGACAAAGTTAAAAAAGGATGAAAACTAAACATAAATGTTTACCCGCAGAGGTAGTCTGAACTTACACTCAAGTAGGCTTAAATGTCAGAAATGTGCAATGGTGCAACATGTTTTTCCCAGTCACATGGCTTCATAATATATTTGAGAAAAATATTTCATTTCACAACTGGTACATTTAGGTCTGTGGTTAATGCATGATGGCTAGCCTTCTAGAATCATTTTAGAACTCAAAAACATTGTAGACTAAACAAAAATATTAAACATAATATACTGTATACATTTTGCTGCAGCACTGTTAGGAAAATTCCATGGTAGTCCATGACTGTATGCAAAACGGTGAAATTCCATGACTTTCCATGACTGGAAAAATCTTTACTGAAATTTCATGACATTCCAGAAATTCCATGGCACGTGGGAATACCGCTCATCCTACACTCAAGTTAATTGGAAGATAAAAAGAAACTTCACAGCTTACCTGAAGATTATTGCGCAGAAACAGACATAGGTGCAAAGACAGCAGGGTGTGGTCATCAAAATTGAATATGCCTTCTGACCATTCCTGGTACCGGTATACCATTCCACACGTATGGCACCGTTTCCGGTACAGTGAAATGCCTGATGAAGACAAATGAAGGATAATTGGCATTTTAGTCAGTAGATAGATAAAACCAGAAGAAAGAAAATGAATGAAAATAGGACAGGAACAAAAACAGTCCTTGCAGAAGACAGTGTGAAATAAGACGCTTAGATTCAAATTTTACAAACCTTCAATTACATCCGTCACAGTAACAATTTTCCCCTTTATTGTTATTAGTTCCGGTTCTCCAAGAAGAGTTGGTGTCATACATTCCGTACAGTATATTTTTGCTGGTGTAAAGGTTTTTGGAAAATTATCGGTGATCACGTCATTGGTGAGAACAGGAGGCATTTTTTTGGAGTGGTAAATGTAGCGCACCATTCTCTCCACAGCCCTTCCCTCTGGTGGATTAACTTCTTCGTCCATTCCTTCCACCTCACAAGGGAACTGGCTTCCTTCCTCTTCCATACTCCGTGTTTTGCGAAAACTGTTCGGTTCGACCTGGAACAGGTGCCACTTGGTGATGTTTTTGTGCAGGCAAGACTGCCTGGGCTTAGCACAGGGACAGTGCCAGGACAGCTGTTTTGAATCATAAGTCACAATGACTCGACCAAGCCGACTGTAATAAGACACAGTAGGCTCAAAGACTGAGATGTACTTTTTGGTTGGAGGAGTACATATAGTTAATTGGCAGGACAGGGGTGTCCCTGCAACTATGGCCTCTCTCTGCCGCTTCAAGCACTGGTCCTGCTTCTCCTTGCCAAACCACTTCTGCCTTACCATCTCCTGCAGCACATCCCCTTCAAGGGATGGGTCATCATCCCTGGCTGGTGGGCAGTACTGCAGGGATTGAATATGGGGACATTCAAAATGCTTGCAATTTGATCTCGCAGCAAATTCAGCATTAACCTTGCATACATCCAGCTCACACCTGGTGCTCCTATTCGTCCCCCATGTCTTTTTTTGAACATGGAGTGCAGTGTTGGGGCCAGAAAAGGATTTGATGACGGCAAATATGCCGTTATTGTGGTCAAGGCACTGTGCCTTTAAGTGCTTAGTAGATGTTATGTCCATTGCTGTTGGTGCATGCTTTCTTTGGATATGCAACTTCACGTTCCTCCGATTTATAACAACACCACAATGTGGACACATAACTTTTTCCTTTCTTTTAAGTGGTACATTGGAGGTCGGCCGATGGAGGGTGGAGGAGGCTGGAGGTGGTGTTGGAGCAGTGGAGGCCAGGTTATGGAGGGTGGAGGAGGCTGGAGGTGGTGTTGGAGCAGTGGAGGCCAGGTGATGGAGGGTGGAGGAGGCTGGAGGAGGTGTTGGAGTGGTGGAAGCCAGGTGATGGAGGGTGGAGGAGGCTGGAGGAGCAGTGGAGGCCAGTTGATGGAGGGTGGAGGAGGCTGGAGGTGGTGGTGGAGCAGTGGAGGCCAGGTGATGGAGGGTGGAGGAGGCTGGAGGTGGTGTTGGAGCAGTGGAGGCCAGGTGATGGAGGGTGGAGGAGGCTGGAGGTGGTGTTGAAGCAGTGGAGGCCAGGTGATGGAGGGTGGAGGAGGCTGGAGGTGGTGTTGAAGCAGTGGAGGCCAGGTGATGGAGGGTGGAGGAGGCTGGAGGTGGTGTTGGAGTGGTGGAAGCCAGGTGATGGAGGGTGGAGGAGGCTGGAGGTGGTGTTGGAGTGGTGGAAGCCAGGTGATGGAGGGTGGAGGAGGCTGGAGGAGCAGTGGAGGCCAGTTGATGGAGGGTGGAGGAGGCTGGAGGTGGTGTTGGAGCAGTGGAGGCCAGGTGATGAAGGGTGGAGGAGGCTGGAGGAGGTGTTGGAGTGGTGGAAGCCAGGTGATGGAGGGTGGAGGAGGCTGGAGGAGCAGTGGAAGCCAGGTGATGGAGGGTGGAGGCAGGAAGTGGCGTTTGGGAGGTGGAGGTCAGGTGCTGTGGCTGGCTGACACATTTATTTAAATGCGTCAAAGCCTGCCCCTTCCTGATAACAGTTTGGCTGCAGTACAGGCAGTGAAAATGTGCTGCTGACCTGCATGGCCTATTACATTTACAGATATAGTATCCTGTGACACAGAAAAAGAACACATCAACAACTCCATTCCAACAATATTCTGATGTAAAAACACCAAAAGCAATGTCCTACCTCCATGATGCACAGCATGTGTGAGGTGGTTGCCCATATGCACCTTGAAACTGTATTCGACCTTTGCTGTATAAGTACAGCACGGGCATTTGAATGTCCCATCTTCAAAATATTCCTGGGCGTCCGGACACCCTTTGAAATGGGTGGGATGCTGAAAGCATACAGCATGTTATGCATTATAGTAGTATGTGCACGACAGTTAATTTCGGCATGTTATAGACATAAAATATTGCTACGAGGCCATTTCTATTTTATAGAAATCCATTTCCCTGGTGGCCAACAGACAGTGTTGGGCAAGTTGGGTGGTTAAAATGTAATAGGTTACATTACTTAAATTTTGCACATTATTGTAGTCTAATAATATATTGTAGTAATTAAGTTACCCAATTTAGCACTGTAATTAGTTACTTTACTAATTACAGGGAAAAGTAATAATATCACAGTGCCAACAGATAGCAGTGTTGAGCCCAGAGGCTGAACCCCATTGAAATCAAATTGAAAATTAACAGTTACATAACATAAAAACGCTTTATGCACGAACGTTCATTTTACCGGCACAATCATGTACAAACGAAGGAAAATTGTTGATTGAAATTTTCAACATATGGGGTGCATCAAACACAGGTTCTTCAGAAGACCACATGGGTGCTAGCCTACCACCTGTTAGTTTAGTGCTAGTGTAACTGAGCAGTTCGCCCTACAGATACTACTGTATGAAGCTTCCCGCCAACTCGGCTAGTTGATATCCCTTACACTAACATATCTGCACCACAAACGATCAACACCTGAGTTACTCAATCTCTGCGAACAAACAACATAATGTCTCCTTCCGTTCACCATCGGAATTGGTTTAATATTTCTGTTTACTTGCATTCGGCCAAATACTAACTGCGGTCAATGGTTTGTCAATGCTAGCTAGCAAACGACCGCATGCAAGTACACCCAACTATTACGAGCAAGACAAAATTCCATAATTCACAAAATCCATAATTGCCTACAAATAGCATGTTAGCAAAGTGAAGAGAAATGAAATTCATTTCGCACTTACTGCCATTGTATCGCACAAACACAAAGTCCGTCTTTCTCATGGGCTCTTTGAAACGTACTTGACGATTTCAGAATGGATCTGATGATGATCATCTGACGTTCACGTTCACGTTCACGCCGAGATACAATATGACCTTATCAAAATGGCCGACATGGACCTGGGGGAAGCAAGTGACCTTATCAATATGGACGTACACTTGGACGGTCCAACTGGCTACAAGCCGCAGCGACATGCTTCTCAAATTGCTCGACATTTCGCTGATTGATCAAGGAGGGCCATGTGGTTGAAAACGATGCATTTTTGAACTGTATAAGTGAAAACACGATTTATTAGGAAACTTCTTTGTGGCTGTGGTCATCACACGAATTCACTGCTACGACGGCTCGAAATTGCCGCTTCAACCATAGAAATAATACAATAGAATGGCCCATGAATGGAGCGGTCAATAGGAACGCTTGCGTCAGACAGGCCGCCATCTTGGAACATGGGAAGCGCCGCGGAGCGCTGCTTTGAAATGAATGAACGTCTATCGGAACCAAGCCAACATGCGGGATTAAATCCGCATAAATTGACATATTTGACTACCGGAGGTTTTTGTTTTTGTTTATTCCTGGTTCGTTACAAAATGTTAAGCATTTACTTACCCTGGAAAATAGATAGATAAGCTATTTGTGTCAACATAGCCTACATTTATGCTCACAACTGATATAGCCTTTTTTCTTATTAACGACAGTCTGTAGCCTACCACAGCGCATAGCTCGAAAACGTTACCTTGAGGAAAATAAAACATGGACTTTTCACAAGCAAGATAGAGAAGTAGGCCTACCTGTGTGCGTGGACGGAATATTTACAATGTATACACCAGATTGCAGTAACAATAAAGCATTAGTTTCTTCATTCACGTTACATTATGTTTCTTCATTCGTTACATTATGGCCATTCTACAGGTGAACGTATGCCTAGCCTAAACTCATTAGGCCTTGTATACTGTCACTGGGCCTACCGTAATATAGGGAAAAGTAGGCCTACCGGATTACAATTACAAAACCAACGTAGGCTACAATGCAATTACTTATTCGTAACAGAAATTGAGGAAAGCTTAGGCCTACTTAACACATAGAACTCCAAGTGTATGTTGTGTGACTTACATATCAGGCTTTCATTACATGTATGAGGGCTCCAGGGGAGGTGTTCGATGAACTGTTTAATATAACTTTACTCAGCAGAGACAACATGATAGAGTACATCTCATCTTATTTAAACCTATTGTGCAAACATGTAGAAAAAAATAAATGACAAAAAGGCCTACAAAAATCTGATGTAGTTCTGTTACACATCAAAACATCTTTATTAGCTAAGATTGTAAACACAACTGTTCTGTAACAAATGTTATCACATTTCAGAATCTACACCAGACTAACACAAACATTTTGCCATTACAGTGCATTACACTACAGGCAGTATTATAGTGTTTTAGCATTTATTTTCACACATTCCATTTAAATGACCAATATATTCCAATAAAACAAAAATGTATTATCATAGCAAAGGTTTTTGAATTTGAGGCAGGTCATTCATGTGGTAGGAGGGGCTGTTACACAGCCTAACACTGTTACATTACATTACACTTAGCTGACGCTTTTATCCAAGGCGACTTACAAGTTTCTTTGTAAATACAGGGTATTGGTTACAGTCCCTGGAGCAGTGTGGGCCATGACACTGTTACATTACATTACACTTAGCTGACGCTTTTATCCAAGGCGACTTACAAGTTTCTTTGTAAATACAGGGTATTGGTTGTTACATTACATTACACTTAGCTGACGCTTTTATCCAAGGCGACTTACAAGTTTCTTTGTAAATACAGGGTATTGGTTACAGTCCCTGGAGCAGTGTGGGCCATGGAAAGGGAGAGATAGATATAGTACACATTGGCATGCAGGCTACAGCCTCCCGCGCTCATGACCTGAAGGGGCTCTGCAGCCCAGCACTTAAAAAAGCCAGTGGACTGATGGTTTTTAACCAGGAGGCAGTGAATAGAGATCACTGTTACTATAGATGGAATTTAGAGTCGGTATCTTGAAAATTTAAGTTGAGTGTGTGTGTGCATGTGTACATGTGCATGTGTGTTTGTCCTTTGGTGTTGAGGTTTAAGTTACTTGGTCCCATGACATTTTTACCATGGAGATGTTTGATATATGGCCGTCCATGGTGACACACACAACGTTAATGCCACGGATGTGAAGAGCCTCCAAGGCATCAAGAAGAAGTGTCCTCTGAGCGTCTGGTGATACGGTGTTGATGAAATAGAAGGCGATGGGCAACTTCCAATGACCTCTCAGGCCAACAACCATAAACACAAGGGCTTCTTTAGCCACAGTTGTTTCATCCAGCCCCATACCAAGATCTACAAGGCCCCGCATTGTACGTGTGTGGGATTCGTATTGCAGCTGTTTCCGTATGGACATACCATCCAGCATCAGACACACTTGGCCAAACCGGTCAGGGTCTTCAAGTTTTCTCTTCTCCAGCATGTCGAGAAGGCAAATGTTGAGTCCCGGACTGGCATCGACAGTCTGTAACCACCTATTACAGGCACAAAAAGAAAAAAAAGAAATGATGATCTCACAACAACCGACAATGGCCACCATTTTTCAACAATGGAAAAGATGTGGCAAATATAATTACTTGCGAAGAGTGCGAGGATGTGGGAGTGGGATTTTCACAGTCTCTCTTAGATAACAATATGCCTTTGGGCCATGAAGGTGCAGTGTTAATGCAAACTCCTTTTGCTTTGGCGTGAGGGCATAACCATGCTGGAAGAGTTCTAGAGGAAGATCTAAAGGATTAAGAAGAACACTTCTGTTTAACAAACTACTCAAAATTAAGCATATACTTACAGAATCAGAACAGTATACAAAAACATTCCATCAAGACACACACACTCAATCAGAAATGTGAATGCCAAACAAGGGCAAGACAACATGAATCAACCTGCCTGAGTAATACTCCAGCTTTTGTTGTAGTTCCTCAGCCAGCATGTTGTTTTCCCTCAACTCCACCATAAGGCATCCAACGGTCTGTCTTTGCCTCCTCTCACGGTCCTTGGCATTCCGTAGCTCCCTCCTTAATTTGTCCAACTCGTCCTGATATTGCCTCAGCTTCTCTTTGGTTCTGATGGGATCCAGGCAGTATGTGTGATCCTGTAAAACAGCCTACTCAAGCTTTAAAAGCAATGTCTCCGCAATCCAAATGAACACACTTTATGACACCAGATCCACTTCAAAAAATAAAAATAAAAATCATACTCACTGTGACTGACACCACGGGTTGTCTTGCTGACTGCGTTGGATATGGTTCACTAGCCTTTTTCGACGTTTTACTGGATCTAGAACGAGACCGCTAAAAAAGTATGATGTTTAAGTTATAAATAATAATAAACTTTATTTTACAGATAAGAATATGCAGTGCATTAAGGCAAACCCCCAGACACACATACACATACACCATCATTAAGTAATAATAATAATAATAATAATAATAATAATAATAATAATAATAACAATAAATATCAGGTTGGGGATAGGCCCACATTCAATTGGATGTCACTGTCCTTTAGATAAACACATCATGATACCATTTCTTGATCAAGTTAATTTACACATAAATGTGATGTTCCTTAGTAGAGCCTGAAAGAACAACTCCTCATTAATTGAGATGCATGCAACTAATTGGTTGACTAACCTTGGACAAATGTTTTGGAAAGGTGAACACTGATGGGATTGCTCCCTCCCTGAGACGAACAGTTTGCCCAGTCCTGTCGAAATCTTCAGGTAGGAAGTGGCAGCTGCATAACAGTGTCCGTTGTTTTGGCACAAACCCCTCTCTCCTCAAAGCCAGCACCCACGCCTGTCGCCTCGATCCTTCTTTGGGAAATCTGCAAGTTGTTGTAATAGTAATAACGTTATACGTTACCCTAAGCTCCTCCACATAATAGCATAGAAATGAGGCAAGTAGCACCACAGGTCGTTTTGGTGCGAGTGGTGTTGTATCATGTCTGAGCGAAGTTTTAAAACATTTTTAATGTGAGGTCAACCTAAATTGTACAATAACTAAGGTGTACTGATTGTTGCTATTGACGCGATGCAACAAACACGTTTACAACTAACACAGCTAACTTTAAAAGTATCCGTATCAAAGTCATGCAATTGTCATTGTGCGCATGCCTGGCTATTCTTGATAGAATGTTATTTTGTATCTGATGCGCATGCAGAAGGATGTGATGACAGTTACTTTTCAGTTACAGTAGGCCATCAGTCGGCTATGTAGCTGGCTGTGTAGGCTATGTTTTGGTCTCCGCAAATACACCCAAGACAGACAGAAGTTGTCCGTCAATTCATACAAGAAAATAATAAAATCCTCGCTGTTATTATTAGGCTATCAAATATTGTTTCATGGGCGAAACAAGTAGTTCAGACTAACACTTTCTTTGTAGCATTTCAAGTGTCGTAGGCTAACTGCCCTGGTTAAATCGCAGTTGATTTTCCTCCGTAACTGAAATTGTACTCCTGCAATCTAGCGTTAAGCTTACAGCATCACTTAAAAGTAGCCTACATTTAGTGCCCTACAGTTAAACTGCCGTTGCTTAACCTCAGTAAACAAACTGACATTATAGCTCTAGGAGGCGTTACATTTACTCAAGGCAAACGCAACAGGCCGTTGTTTGTCGCAGACATTTCGTATCGATAACGTTCAAAATCATAAAATAACACATTACCTGTGAAATGTTATTCCTCCTTCTTTAGATTCGTTCGTCCGTTCTTTACTGCAACCATAAGCGGCACAAAAATCCGGCATCTTTATGAATGAACTAGTACTAATCGCTACTACGTCTACGTACAGATATAACTGAACCAGACGCTATGAACCCTGTTCTAAGATGGCGGCGGTACAGACGCATGCCCAGAAGCTGATGGGCCATTCTATTGTATTAGTTCTATGGCTTCAACTACAAAGGGCGTGTCGCGTGTACGAGACAGCTGTGACGTTACACAGAAGTGTGTGGGGATTGGTTGTTTGCCATCCAATTGCGTGACGTTGAGTGCTGAAGCAACCGTTTATCCCGCCCACACTGCTGCCCAGCTCTCCTAGACCCTGGTACAGCTTTTTGCTGTACGGGTCTGGCTGCGCTAGGCTAGCATACTTGTGTTGTATTACCGTTACCTCAGTGATCATTGAGTACCTCAATTGCTTCAAAACTGACCGTTCATGGACAACATGAACCATAGGTCTTTGCCACCCTTACCTACAGTATAGGAGAAATATCAATATAAAGCAACAATTCTCATATGGCATATACTATAAAGGTGAACCATTACTCATTTTCTTGATATGCAAGGCACACACATAGTCCAGGAGGAAGAATGGCAAACCATGCACACCCCCCCCCAACAAAATGCCACAGGACCTTTTTAACCTTCAAGATTTATAGTGGTAACAGTAACATTACTCATTCCCACCACATCTTTTTGCATCATATTGTACTTGACCTCAGAATACTCTACATGTTTCAGTCCTATGTATTTGTACAATAGTACAGTAGCATACAGTACAGTGCAGCACAGTACAGTAGAGTACAGTATGTTACAGTAGAGTACAATACAGTTCAGTATAGTACAGTACAGTACAGTAGAGTACAGTATAGTAGAGTACAGTATAGTGAAGTACAGTACAGTTCAGTAGAGTACAGTACAGTGCAGTAGAGGTAGAGTACAGTAGAGGTAGAGTACAGTAGAGTACAGTAGAGGTAGAGTACAGTAGAGTACAGTAGAGTAGAGTAGAGTAGAGTACAGTAGAGGTAGAGTACAGTAGAGTAGAGTACAGTAGAGTAGAGTAGAGTAGTGTAGAGTAGAGTACAGTAGAGTACAGTAGAGTAGAGTAGAGTACAGTAGAGTAGAGTACAGTAGAGTACAGTAGAGTAGAGTACAGTAGAGTGCAGCACAGTATAGTGCACTACAGTACAGTACAGTACAGTACGTCACCATATTCTGTTTTGACACTCTCTTCAGCCTCATTATCTTCTTGGTATTCATCCTTATGAACTATGAATGGTTAAGATATGGTCCCCCCAACACTTTTTAAATGGTGTGGTGAGGGATGCAAATTATTGATTCGTGTCATCACAATTAATTGATAAATGATTAATTGATAATATTGTATGATGTTTGTATACGTAGCTCTTTTGAATTTGTTCACTGTATATGTAGGCCTACATGCAGGCTACAGCTGTTTAGCATGAAACACCTAATTCATCCATCTACGGTACATGTCAAAACTGTCTCTTGACCAGGGTCTTGGAAAGGTTTTCACTACCTCAACCCTGAAATAAACATATTTTATCCACAGAAAAATAATTTTGAGTCTGGTTTTACCATGCAAAGCTGATTTCATGTGTATGCAAATTAGTGCATAATTGATGATTTATGCCCTCATTTGCATATCTTAACATCAAAATACAAAAAACATCCAATACATTTTTTTCTTCTCTTATCATCAGTAATCAACTGAGAAAGTTTCAAGGTGATATCTATGATTTAAGTTTTTATGCCTATTCACCTATATAGTCTTACCTTAACAATATATTTATGCTAATTATGCAAATTGCCCAAAGTGCAACTTCGGGCAACCAAGCTAAATCCCCTTCATTTGACCTATAGATGACATTTCTTCAATAAAACTTTAGGGTACTCAACATTTCTGGGTTCAGTATAGGGGCCTATGGGGATCACGACTGGACTATATTGTTCCATGTTGTTTAACTTGGTAGGCTATAAACCCTTAGGCTATGTTACGGGCAGGTACTGGCATGATATGATGGATTTGTATGAAGTACAAGTAAGTAGCCTACGCATAGCCTACAGTACAAAACAGTAGTATGATATCACATAGTCGGAACCATGTAAAAGCCTGTTGCTATTACATCTAAGAGTAGCCTAGGCAAATACAACTCTGGGTATAGTTATAAGTTGGGGGGAACCACCCCCCTTAGGTCTATCTAACTTATTTCCTTGAGTGAAAGTGCTTAGGAGAAACAAGTGAAGCATCACTCCTCCATGACCAGCACTCCTTAGTGAACAGTTGATGTTTTAGTATCCCAGGTGTCTTAACCAGTTGAAGTTGAGAGTTTGTAGCTTAAGTGATGAAGACAATTTAAAAAAAAGAAGAAGAAGAAGCTAAATGCTGCTTGTCCATCGACTGGCTGTAATGAAATGTTGGCTTGTTCTTTTCTTTGCTTTCAAAAGGAAGCCAGTGGAAGATGAGACGCAAGAAATTAAAACGAAGCAAGAGTATGGATGGTGAAAGACCAAAACTGGAAGACAGAGTTCAGGTAGGCCCCATTGATGCCGAAGGACCTAATTGTAAGAACTTCAAGACCCCATGTTTAAGATGTACTACATGAAACAGATAGTAACTTCATTTTCTGTATGTCTCTGGTACTAAATACAGGTACTATATGTAGGGGTTATGTAGCCTATCTGTTGGGGTTAGGTGTTGTTGACCAAAAGGATGTCAAGAGATCAAAGTCTTGCACGTATCACACTGTTAAAAAAGGAACACACACACACACACACACACACACACACACACACACACACACACACACACACACACACACACACACACACACACACACACACACACACAGTTCTAGTGTTAACTAACTCTGTATTTCTCTAAGCAGAGATCAGAGGGAGAAAAGACAGGATGTGAAGAATTCACCCAGACGCTGCTGTCATCAACGGCACGACGAGGCCCCCTACTGGTGACATGAGACACTGCAGGACGAGGCCCTCTAGTGGTGACATGAGATGCTGCAGGACAAGGCCCTCTAGTGGTGACATGAGACCTGCAGCAAGCAGGAGATCATCTGCTGAAGTAGCTCATGGACATCCATGACATTTACACACCATTTAGTCCCGTTTATACTGGACTCTCCTGCACTTTACTCCCTTTTTGCAGAGCCTCTTAGAGGTGTGCATGGGTACTGCCCTTACGATTCGATTCAATTACGATTCAGGAGGTCACGATTCATTTTTAATCGATTCAGTCCATTATTGAAACTTGAAGAAATATGCTGCATCAATTATGGCATTTCCTGAATCGTTAACCGAATTGTCCTGAACCACATTGCGATGTATTGCTGAATCAATTATTGTTGACACCACTAGAACCTTGATCTGTTATAACCTCATTGTCACCAAAATTGTAATGACTACATCTTAATCTGTTACTTAAGGCTCTCGGTAATGTCATAGCAATGTCATTAGCCATCAGCTTTGGTGTATAGTGTATGCATGTCTGTTTCTCCTGTTTGTTTTGTTTTTGTTGTTGTCTGTTGCTTTGTTATACCTGTCTGTGTCTCATGTGCCAGCGTCTGTACTGCAAACAAAATTGCCCCATGGGGACAATAAACTACTACTACTACTACTACTACTATTATTATTATGCAGTTGAGTTTTTTTTCAGCAAATAGTGAATATGCCAGTTGACGGGCCCATCTGCAGTAAAAGGCTACTCTCTGGACATGTTGGTAAAAGTGTAAGGATGATCATGTTTGCTGGTTTTGATAACAACTTTTCGTTAGCATGAGTAGGCTACATCAACATCTGATGGAGGGCAACAGTCACTGTAGACATGCAGTTCACTGTGTGACCTGCAGAGGGAGGCAGTGGACTGTCAGTGGACCTGTGGACAGGCTGGCCTGGCTGACACTGTACTGTCAAGCAGAAACCTCATGACTCCACTCTCTATTATTTCTTTTCATTCTTTCTTTATTTACGGTTTAAATTATAAATCAGTTCTCTTGGTACAAAATGTAATGATGGATTCTATTTATTTAGAACATGATTTATAATAAATATAATATTGATTTTAAATAAACATTCTTCCTGTACGGTAATGAATGACCTGTTTTGTGTCATAGGTTGATGTCTCCCTACATCTCATGTACTGTATTGTATATCTCCTTACTGTTTCACTATTCCACAAGTAATGTGTGTGTTTCCCCCCGTTACAGATGGACCATGCTATATCCTCCTGAGACCCGGCCATTGGCGTTTGTCCACTGTAGTGGACAATACTTTGCTACATGTATCTCAAACAAACTTTATGCAACCTATTTCAATCTGGGATTACTGTAAACTAGACATTTAGGGCTTTACAGTGATACCACATTTGTGGGGGTGGGGCCTGTAAAACACCTGTAATCTGCTTCCAAAATGGCCGCCATTACACTAGCCAGATTTAATGGCCACAGGTGAAGGAAGTGATCATATTTTGGAAAAAATTATGATTCCATGTGTCCAAATGAATTTGTTTCATAAATGTAACACCCTAAACAAAATGCTAGTCAAGTTTCAGGATTATATTTTAATAACAACCCTTTCAAATCACACCTTCTTTTTCAATGTCCACTGTAGTGGACGTCGGGACTTACGACTTCTCATTTTTAACCAATTTCTACACTTTGGGAAACATGGGGCTGAGTGAGGTAAAAATGATTTTTCTCAGAATTTTTTTTCCAAAAACTCAAACAAAGAGCTCTCAGGAGATGAGGGGAACCAGGGCCAGGGCCAGGCAGTAGAATAGGAAGGTGAAAGGTCAGGCAAACTGTTGGAGTAATTATACATAAGTTATCCACTTTGACTAACTCAGGCTTTAAGTCAGGGCATATGTGTGTGAGTATATTATGAATGTGTCATTGTTGTTCCTCTGTGCCTGCTGGCCAGAGAGAGTGAGAGGGAGAGAGAGAGAGAGAGAGAGCAGGAATGTTCTTCAACTCCGCTCTCTGATTAGGCGAGGAGAAAAGGACAAGGTCACATTCAGTCTGTTTCAGCTAAATAACAAGATATTCTGCTAAGAAATATGCTACTGTGTAAACTGGTATTCTGCTAAGAAATATGCTACTGTGTAAACTGGTTTCAACTGGTTTAGCTAATTACCCCTCCCCTTAGACCAATTGAAACCGAAATTGTAACTAGGGCTATCCTTCAATAAAATGTAAGGAGAAGGAGGCTGTTTTCAGAGTGATCTTGGACATTGTAACTGAAAGCAGTCTCCTGGTCACCCTCCTTGCAAGTGTTGAATTTAACTCAAGTTCTCTGTGACTCTTCTGTACAGGTTATTAGAGATAAATGTTGGTAGCTTAAACCTAACAAAAACATGTATCTGCCATTGAGTATCATGCACAGGAACACAACTGGCCTATGCCTACGACCCCTACTGCCAGAGATATATCCCTGAAACCCTTAAAATATCAGTTTAGCTAGTACAGGTATTGCCATGTTGACCATTTGATACCTCCAAAATGTATCCATGTTCCTATTATGCTGCTCTAACACTCAATATATGGTCTAAATCTGTCCACCTGTTCAATGTTTACCATCATCCAAACAAGTCGGCCATCTTGAAAGTCAGCCATCTTGAGAGTGTTGGCATTTGGAATTAAATAATTTCCATTACCTATTATAGAATATTACCAAATAAGATTTTTTACAAATCTGTCCACCCATCCAATAATTATCTACCATGTTAATGCGAAATATCTAGATGCAGAGGATGCAGCAGATGTGGGACACAGGGTAGATACAGTGTCAACAGTCAAGGGAAAACCATAATTAATATTCCTGGCATTTTATTTTATGGCAATAATCATGGTACTGACCATGAAATATGGATGAGAAGCAATACCATCAAGATCTCCCATATTCATAATGCTTACTTGGTCTCTCCTCATGCAATCCAAGTCAAGGGATGAATTCAAAGGATACTCAGTAGACACCAAAACACACAAGCACACATCTACAATACATTATTATTAATTTCATATGCTATTTTCCTTTGTCAGCTTTTTAAGTTCCTATGGAGCAGCTGTGGCCTAATTGGTCCACTGTAGCCTAGTGGTTAAAGAGTTGGTCTTGGGATTGGAAGCAGGGACGTGTTGATTGGCCTAATGTAGGCCTAACTGTAGTAAAAGTGAAGAATGTGATCTCCTACACCCTTATCCATGGATCAAGCTTATTGAGAAATGCCCCACATTGTTCTATGAAGTTCATCCAATACTTTGTCAATAAATATGTGGGTCAGCAGCTGATAAGTGTAATGTAATGTAAATTTCAAATCCGGAAAGTAATATTTATTGAGGTTGTTCCATGACTCATTTGAAAGGATCCTTTTAAATCAAATTCACATTATGTGTTTTAATGATTTTAGCACTTTTAAAACTATTTTACTGTCTTAAATATAAACATATAGTCTAATTGAAAAGGGCAGTTCATAACGAAGTAATTCAGTAAATTAATGCATTAATTAACACAAATCTAGACGAACATAGTCCCGACGTCCACTACAGTGGACATGTCATAAAATAAATAGTAAATATTTTTTGGGGAAAAAAATGTTTTGGTCATGTTTTATGACACCATAATAATCAAATTATGTAAAAAAAATCAAAATCCCAAAGCATTTTTTCCCCCGGTTCTCAGGAGGATAACATTCCACTGTAAACCACAACCACAAAGCCCAGACCAGGGTGTCAAACTCATTTCAGTCCAGGGGCCACATACAGACAGTTTGAGCTCCAGAGGGCCGTGCCAGTAGTGCAATGGGGAAATGGGTAACACTCTCTATGAAGACCACACCTATAGCACATTATGAGCACATTTATAACAAATTATTATAATGCAATTTATTACCTCGGCTTGACCAGTAGTGCAATGGAGAAATGTTGCAAATTTCTGGTTCATATCGGATTCACATTACAGTTTTTCTCGATTGCCTACACACAATTTTCGGAATCGGTCTTCGAATTCTCAAAACTCTACACACAAATCTCCAAACCTCACACACAACGGGCCAAACTCTTCACTACCTCTGAAAAATGCACGTCTTGTCTCAAAACAATGTACTCTCTTCTAAAAACCTCATTTTGTCGTCAAATGACACACACAGACAGTCACTACAATACACATTTGCAGACCCATTAAAACACTGTTGGGCACAGGGTAAAACTAATTTCTCCCAGTAACTTGGGCTTTTTTTGTTCTGGATTGCATGGATACTGTGATATAAGTTGGAAAAACTTCATTCCCACAACACACAAACAAAAACAGAAAAATGTGTATGTCTTTTTCACAAAAACAACACAAAGATAAACCCCACTGCCTATTTGGCAGTACAAAAAACCATTACATTACTGTATAGCCTATTGCTATGAAAAAAAACTCTATACTCAACTTGAAACACAGTAGAAACTTATTTTCTTCAGTGTTCTACTTACTAAAGAGGGTATTTTTCTGTAGTAAAATACTGAAATATTGTTTTTAGACTCGGAGTACACAGACGTGTATATATTTTACATATTTTTAAAAATATTTAAAAATTGCACTAATGTATTGTAAAATATTGGGTAACCACATGAAAGTTATGACTTGTATAACACATTTACATTAATATCAGTTATCTCAAGGTAGACAGCAGTCTGGGGCCGGGCTGAACCATCATGTGGGCCGCATGTGGCCCCCGGGCCAAGGCCTTATGTTTGACACCCCTGGGCTGGCATACATAAGTACTCATCATATCCCTAAAAGTGCAGTCTAAAATGTTCAGATGAAATTTGAAATGCAAGTTGGCACACTCATATATGGGGTAAGTTGGCACATGTGCTTTCTAGCCCCGTGGCCATAAAAATGTATTGGATGAATATGGTAGAACAATTGGATGTATTGGTAGAACATTTTTATTCTACTAGGGTGCATTCAGCTAAATTGGGCCACTTTTCGGCAAATTCAGAAAGACTGATGAAATCTGAGGAAGAACATCAATACATTAACCAAACTTAAGTTTGATTGCATAAAGTGACTCATAATCTTCCATTTCATGACAAAAAACAAGATGATTAATGTAAAAATTATACATTTTTACAAGTTTTAGTGACAGGTGTGTCATCCTGGATGGAAAAAATGCATTCAGGTAAAATGGGCCACCTATTCAGGCAAAATGGGCCACCTATTCATTCCAATGGTAAAACTAAGAATTGCACAAAAGAAAAACAAAATTAGTGATGATTTTAATATTCCTCCACTTTTTTTAGTTTTCAACACATCTGTTTCCAAAAAGATATCACAACTTCATCAAAAGAGCTCTCTGACACCTCCATAATCAATAATAGTCACATTGTTTTTGTAGAAAATATGAATGGTAATTCCCATAGAAAAAAGCGGCCCAAATTACCTGAAAGGGGCGGCCCACTTTACCTTAACATGTTCAGCCAAAATGGGCCGATTTTTTTTTTTTTTTACATTTTTAGGTATTTAAACAGCACAATGTTGCCAAAGCTATGTTTTTCCAGATTAAGGGCACATATTCAAACCTAAAAACATACCCGTTTTTCCAGTTTTTATCACTTCTCATCCTTATTTTATCTGGACGATTTCTTATTTTGGCAAGACTGAAATTTACTTTCTTCTGTCACTCTCCATATGAGGGTTCCCCCTGCCCATCAAAAAAGTATTATGCTATTCGAATGACTTTAAACAGATAGAGTAGTAATGTTGCAACAATTTCAGTACATTTGTGGTGGTTGGTCTGTAGAATTAAAAGAAATGAGACACCCAATGCTTATCCGGCCCAATTTAGCTGATGGCCTGAACGCACCCTACTACTAATAATGATGATTTATTCTACTAGTTACCAGGGCTGTAGTACTCGAGTCCGGACTCGGCCCGAGTCCGGTCTCAAGTCCGTTTTTTTATGGACTTGGACTTGTCTCGGACTCTGTATTGTTTGGACTCGGACAATGGTCTTGCCAAATTAGGCTTTTGGACTCGCCGGGTCTGTCATTAAGTTTTGTTTAGAACACTGGCCATTATAGACTATAAAGTGGAGCTTGAAATCCAATAACAAACAAGTTTGTCTTCACATCCATGCCATATAGGTTATCTTCTAAGTTTCACACTATTGACATTCATCCTTTCATTGTTAAACACTGACCGACATGTGACTTGGACTTGACTTGGACTCTAATCTTTTTGGACTCGGACTTGACTGATACTGGTCTTGGACTCTACAAAGGTTGACTTGACTACAGCCCTGCTATGTAATAATAATGATTATGGTTGCAATATACACTATATTGTAGTTCTGTACTTATGCTACTGTGTAGGCCTACATGCCTGTAGGTACAAGTTAAAGTCAATCAAGTCAAGTCAAGTCGGCTTTATTGTCAATTTCTTTACATGCGCTGGTCATACAAAGACATTTGAAATGAAATATCTTACTTCCCCTGCAGACATACACACAGACTTAAGGTGTGGACATAGACAATTTGACATAGACAGTAAGCATACATTCCACCTTGAGTTAGTGCAAGTAGAATGTGCAATCACGATACAGTGTTGGGGGTGGGATTTTTCAGTGTGTGTGTGTGTTTGGGTTAGTGCAAGCAAGTAGAATGTGCAATCACAATACAGTGTTGAGGGGGGGATATCAGTGATGGGATGGGCTAAGTGATGGGCTAAGATGGCGTGTTACAGTTTTTTTCAATTGCTAACAAGCACTTACCCATACTATGGATACTTTTTCTAAACTCTTAACACAGACTACCACCTACCAAACACAATTGGCTAAACAGTTAATTTTCTTCTCAAAAGCACACACTGTTAAATATACACAAAGTACTCATCTCGAAATAGATCACATCGTTTTCTGTACACACTCACTTTACCAAAACACTAGAAACATGGCTCAAAATGAAATACGTCTGTCAAACAATAACACTTGTTTTCATTTCACAAGGAACATTGAGTCAATCAAATTACACAAGACTTCAAAACACTGGCTATTGCCAACATTACAGAAGCTGCATAGACTTTTACATTTCAATTTTACATGTAGCCTATTGCATGCATTCAAATCATGCAATTCACTGTTTTCACTAAATTTCCAAAGGCAACAGGACTCGGACCTCATGTGTTGTTGACATTCAAGATGATTCCGGTACGAAGCATTTTTTATTGTTGACTACAGGTGGTAAAGTAGAAATACTTTTTATAATATGAAAAAAATGCAACGTTTTAGTAGTAGAGTAGAGTAGAGTAACTTTATTAATCCCCAGGGGGAAATTCAGATATCCAGTAGCTTACATAAATACACAAATACACGTAAACAAATGCCCACATGAACATTTCAAGACACAAATAACGCAGGAATAGTCAGGGAGGGAAAAAAAAGTAAAGATAAAGAATGTTAAAATGTAATAGGCCTATGTAAAAAGTGTACAAATTTTGCAATGTTACTTACAGTGAACAAAATATCATGAAACAAATACATATAAAAGCACAAACAAGACGGTTGCCTAGGGCGCCAAATATCTTGGGAGGATAAAGCCTAAAAGTCCACACAGAATTAGAATGTCACACAAAATACATAAAACATTACAGTAAACCTTACACTGACAATGCTGTCAATGGTATTCATGACCACTCAGTAGGCCTATATGTAGGTACCACAGATCTTAGATCAAATTGAAGACACTCCTTACAGATGCAAATTTTGAAATTCACAAAAGGAATGGGGGTGCTTCCCAAAAGTATTTCCATTCTGTGATTGTGAGACAACTTTTTACTGTAAAAACTGTTGTCAAAAACGGTCAACAGAACCAAACAACTAAAATGGGAGGGGTTTATTCTACTTTTATCAATAATCTGTTTACTGTACTCTTGCTAATGTCATGCAAAGGCATATTTACTGAAATAAGGATTTGGATGTTGTATTTCCAGTTTTGACACACTGTGTGAAAGCATTTGAAAATAAGCCATAAAAGATACATTGTTTTGTTGCTGTGGTTATCCTGTGTGTAAAGGAAATACTAGCATTTTAGAAATGCATTCATTGACTGCTAATTGTGTGAAAAAGGCACGTAATGTGTCAACTGCATGGCCATGGAAAGCCCTTGGTGTGTTAACTGTGTTAAGAGTTTTGCAAATGTCGCTGAGGATTGGACAAACGCTTGTTAGCAATTGAAAAAAACTGTAAGTGTTCAGCATCCTGATAGCGCAATATTTTGTTTTTCAGCGGGGTTGTCCAATGTTCAACTGCAGTATTAAAATAATAATTACCAATTTCAGACAGATGATTGCACGACTACGCCACTGGCGGACTTCCACCCCAGAATATATTTAGATTCAAACTAGTAACAACAAGGCACAGAGGTTCGTGAAGGATAACAGTTCACAGTTCTTTTTATTCATACAATTATTTTATAAATAGACCACAAACATACAATATAGCTAAAATGCCCAGTACCGTGGGCTACTTCAGTCAGTTAGGTGGACTGCACAAAGGTCCGAATCAGCCAATAAAACCCAGTGATTCTCTCCCAACCCCAAAAGCGTCAAGTAGGAAACAGCACACTAATGGTGCGTTTCCCAGGATTGGGAGATGGGGTGTTTCTGACCTACTTGCTGAAATGCATTGGAACGCCTGTTGAAGCGGAATGTTCAAGTCGCGAGCTGGGGCAAAAGCGAAGCAAACCGACTTCGTCCCATTGACAATCGTGATGTCATCACAGCAATGGCAGCGCACAGTGTTAGGAATAGTTTATGTTGCACATTACTCAGCAATCACCATTCTATGGCCAAATAGAGTTGATTTGGACAGGTTAACAGTTGCAAAACCGCCCATGAACCTTTCTAGGTGTAGGCTAGTTACATTGCCTCTTTCAAAGATGAAATGTGGCTACATGAAAAAAAAAAACGCATGGTGTTGTTTACACCTCATTGTTTACATTGCTGACATCTTAGAGAAGTGGATATGTATTTTTGTCCCTCCATGTTTGTAGTTTGGTTGGCTTGCAGGTTGGAACGCTTTCAAGTGGGAGGTAGCTGCCCTCTGGTTGCCTACTAGGAAGCTCCTACCTCTGGGGAATGCACCATTAGCACAGCAAATTGGGTTAGATAAAATCGGCATGCAATTTAAGAACACACATGATTAGTATACACTTGGCACAGCAAACAAAAGCCAATAGGGCTAGAGTGACAAAGGTATGGACATGGCCCGAATACGAGAGCAATGTGCGCAATAGCCTATTGACAAACAGTTATGTGCACTTTATGAAAAATAGCAAAATGGAACGGGAAGGAGACGATGCCCACAGGCGTGCATGCCCTCCTATCGAGGGCAGGTGATTTCCACGCACACTAACCTTTTGTATAAACCATTGTCTAAGTTTAATCTGTTGAATACCGCAATCATTGCATAGAAATGCGTTGTTTTTCCGACTGCGATGAACCGATGGCCGGCCGCCATTAAAAAAAAATCACAACAAAGCCTCTGATTGGACCAGGGGATTCCTCGAACGTGACTGGACGGATTGGTTTACACATACGGGGAAGCCAACACTAGGGCCTATAAAAACGCAAGCACTTCCATCCTCACTGTCATTCAGCGAGTTTTTAACAACACACACAGTCCATGTCCAAGGCGAACGAAGACGACTCGCCAAGACCATTTTGTTAGATTTCTCGGTCAAAACTTGGCAGAACTTTAAGACAACGGACGGAAGGGACCAGGTAGGCCTTGGCTATAAAGTGTGCTCGACTGTGGTTTACATTTTTATTTCTCCTTTATTTTACTAGGGTAAAAACACATTGAGGCAGTTGCCTCTTTTTCTATAGGCCGGTGCAGAACCGATGGGGCGCTTTCCGCATAGGCTACCTGTATGCATGGCTCTAATTATTTAACACACGCAAATTGGCCAAATGCTGTTGAAATTTAGTTCGGCTGGTTGAAAAAACTTACCAGCCACTTTGAATGTGTGGTGGAGACAGTAGCTGCCTGTCTAAGATTCAAGATATTCTAGCCAAATTGACAAGTGATAAAATGTTAATTTACAATTGCATTTCAACAATCATTTTCATCGTCAAGTGGGCGCCGCGCATTTTAAGGGGTAGGCCTATGCCTATTCTGAACTATTCAGGGTGATGAGATGTTCAAGTAGGCCTAAATAGAAGAACATGTGGAACGCTGCTTTAAATTAATTGTGGACAGTAGATAGCTTGCTCTAGGTGTGGCTTAAAAGGGGTGTGCGACTGAGGCGTGGCGATTAGCCTGAATGTTAGCGTCACTGGTTAGTCTAAGCTGTCAATACCCAAATAAAACGGGTCTGAAATCTCCCTCATATGATTTTTGAAGTAGTTTAAAATCGCATACTTGGAGTAGTGCGACATCGCGGTAGCGGGAGGCACCCGGCTTTAAAGTCTACGATTCCTGTAATGTAACTGTGCGCCGAACCCTGTGCAGCCCCTGAAAAGTCTTGTCAGGTGCTGCACGTTAGCATACTTGCTAGCGAAGTTCGTAAAGTAGTTCTAACTGAAGAAGACGGTAACAAAACAGAGGCAGGATACGCTCAGAAATTAGGTAAGGAACAACCTCACCTGGTTTTCATTACGATGCGTAGCCTTGTTTTAACACAACCAAGTAACACACGACATGGTAAGACTCTGTTATAAATCTTGTGACCGCAATACGACCGTGTGTTATACAGTGGAATCCGCGTATAGTGGTCACGGTCCGGATATAGCCTAATAATCAACCGCTTATATAGATCAAAAAGCTTGGGACAGAATCATTTCTATACAAATGCTGTTTAAATAATTCGTTTACAGTGATCAAAAATCCGCTTATAATGTTCATTTTTGTCATTTTATGAATGTAAACATGTGCAAAAAGTATTGAAAAACTCAGTGTAGCCATTTCATTTTTTACTCCCGCGATTCCTTTCCCGACGTCTGCTTCTGTAGGCCTATATGCCAGATAGGTTGTAAGGGTATTGCGCGAGACTCAACTCGCCACTTTTCCGGGTGGTAGCCTACTGTAGCCTACTCTAGGGGCGCCAACCGAGGAGGAGTGCAAACTCCATACAGTGAATGGGCTGCGCTCTCCCGACAGCACCCCAGTGAACTGCAGGCATGGCTCGACTGAGTGGGGACGCAACCTGTTTACATAGAAACTCTCTGGTGATGAGGCTGTGTACACATGCTTCTGTCTCGCTAGCCAATGTAGCCTAACGAGTTAACACCGGGCAGCAAGCATGTGAATCATGTCTCTCTTATTCTGGGAATGAAAAACATAGGCTCTTCGAAACGTATGAAAATTTACCAAAAACGAGCCAACGAGATGTTTTGGCAAAGCTTTTTTTTGTTGTTTTTTTTTATTGTAAAGTGTCCTTGGGTATTTTGAAAGGCGCTCAAAAATAAAATGTATTATTATTATTATTAAAGCTTGGCATTCCTCAGGCTACCTTGTGTTTAAACTGCAACAGCTGTACAGGCTGCGTCTCCCCACGAGTCCCTCCCACTCCCCCTCGCCCTTCTCATCTCTCCTATGCCAGCAAGCCCAGCGCGACTTTCCCAATTCCAACCAGTTCTTTGCGTGGCTTTTTTTAAACGGTGTCCCAAAAAAAAAAAAACACGTACAGGCTACTACTGTACAGCAGGCTATGCAACAGTGTGTTATTTATCGGCGTGGCAATTTTAAGTGCGCAGTCTTGCGGCGTTTTGCATGCATAACCTGAATCACACTGTGCAGAAACTCGCCAGAAAACGTTTGTGGAATGGGAACTTTACAAACTTATTTGACATCATAAGAGATGACGACCCGTGCGTGGTCTATGCTATGAAATGCATGTAAGCCTCGTCTTTCTCAGCGCTCATTTTTGCCAGACAGGTAGAGACAAAAAAAGGGGTGAAATAATACAAATTCGGTTTTAGTAATCAATCGCTTACAGTGTTCAAATTGGCTCGGACAAACGTGACCACTATAAGCGGATTCCACTGTATTGAGAAGCAACGTCGTACAGATTGTAAGGGCACAGTTTGTGTAGCCCAGCCCCCTGGGCGTCAACAAATAGCTTCTGGTTCACCAGGAAACCCCCTGGAAGGATGCCAATGACAAATTGCCATTTTGGGGGGGGCCAACATTGGAATCTTTCATGGGGCCCAAAATGTCACACTACCCTAGACTTGTCAGTAGGCTACCTGAGAATTATTATTATTTTTTTTTCCTTCAGCCTTTTCCGAGGTCCTGGTCATTGTAATGGGGGAAGGCGTGATTTATTCACAATAACACCAAAAGGTTATGCATCAGCAGACAACTAGCAACAGCGATACCTTTTGGGATAATAGGGCCTATTTGGAGTAGGCCTGTGTTAAGAACGTTTTTAATGTAAACAAAGTCTGCCTCCATTAGAATAGCTCAGATCGCGGAGAGGGCTAAGCCGAAAAATGTGGCATCACCGGGTAAGTCGATGGTAGCGTGAGCAATACAACAGCATATTGAAATTTAAACAACAGCTACAACCAGAGTTAAGTTTGACCATATTTTGAAGTAGGCCTATAACTCATTTCCTTGAGCAAAAGAGCACCTGCTTTGGAGGAAAAAGTAAACCAGCACTCCTCCGTGACCAGCACTCAGTAAACAGTTGATGTTTTATCCCATGTGTCTTACCCAGTGGACGGTGAGCGTGTGTAGCTTATGTGATAAAGACTAAATTAAAAAAGCTAAATGTTGCATGTCCATTGGCGTTGGCTGTATGCTGCAATAAAATGTTGGTTTCGTACTTTTCTTTGCTTTTAAAGGGAAGCCAGTGAAGATGAGTTGCAAGAAATTAAAACGAAGTGACAGTATGGATGGTGAAGGAAGACCAAACTTCATTTCTCTGGAATACAGAACGGTTCAGGTAATATGCTATGATGCTGAAGGAGTTAAGGAAGCTGTATAAGAAGACCTCATCATTTAAGACCTCATGTTTAAAATGTAATACCAGGGAACAGATTATAGTAACTTATTTTCTGTATGCCTGGTACTAAATACAGGTGACAGTAGGATGTCTGTTGGGGTTAGGTGCTGTTGAACACACACACACACACACACACACACACACACACAGTTCTAGTGTTAACTCTGTATTTGAAGAGTTCAGATGCAAAACCCCCTAAGTGCCTTTTCAGAAAATAATCTTAATTCATTTTTATTTAATACACAGCCATCAAAATTGCATATTTTTCTATTTCATTTATGTAATATAACTATTTATATGTATTATCAAGTACATAAATGTAAACCAAACCAACAACAGGGTTCTCTTAAAATATAGAAGGAGTTAGGGGGTTTTGCATCTGAACTCTTCATTTCTCTTTCCAGAGGTCAGAGGGAGAAAAGACCAGAAGTGAAGACTCTGCTGTCATCAAAGGCAGGACGAGGCCCCCTACTGGTGACATGGAGGCCCCCTAGTGGTGACATGAGACCTGCTCTAACTAGGAGATCGTCTGCTGAAGGATCACATGCAGGGGTGCAGACAGAGGTGACAAAGGGTACAGTTGTTCCGAGCCCAGGGAGAGAGAGGGCCCCAGAATTGGGTCCTCATTACATTTTACGTATTGGGCAGGAGGGCCCTTTCAGATGACTTTGTCCTGGGCCCGGCCCAAACAGTCACCGGCCCTGGTCACATGGACATCCATGAGATGTTTACACTGGACTTTACTGCACTTTAATGTCTGGACATGCAAGAGGCATGAGAATGAGGACGATCACGTGAGCTGATTTTGATGACATCTTTTAGTTCCCAAACATCATCATCATCTGTTGTATTTATCTATCTGTATATGTATCTGATCTCTCCTCCAACACAAACTGTCTCCCTGCCTGCTAGCTCGAAGTGTCTCTAAGTTTTCCCTCAGAGGTGGAACAAACTTCCAGAGGCAGCAACTACAGTGTCCACCAACAAAACAACAATTGGCAGAGTCTGTGCGAAGTATGAAGTGACAGGGCATTACCAACCAGCTCTGCAATTGCACAAGATTATGAATTAATATGCAAGTGTTCATTTTACTGGAGATTCGTCAGAAGGGGCGGAAGAATTTTGAAATGTGTTGTGCGCCTTCACACCTACAAGTACTACCTCCATGCTTCACACGGCTGAATGATCCTCACTCCTCCCTGCACCAATCAGTTTCGAGATTTCAGCCAGTTCAACACCAACTTAACCGAGAACACAAACTGCCAATGCCAGGTTGGAGATGTAGAGTAAATTGCCATGGCAGCATACCTTGCGTCAAGCATATCTACTTTTCGTTGTAGGGGTTAACCAGGAACATACGCTGCACGTGACCAAGTTACTTTGGAAGTTACCTTGATGAGGCAGAAAACCAGCTTCATAGTACAGGCCCCTGGCCCCTGGGGTAGACTCTTAGGCTTGTTGTGTGGGGCTGTACGCTATTTAGCCTAATGTAGAATGTAGCCTTCTTTAAAAAATAACCCACTAGCCCTTCTTGGCATCTGCACTTTGTATATGCAAGTAATGTATTCTCTGATTTGGGTAAAACCGCCTGCCAAATGTAATAATATAATGATGATGGGGCAAACCTCATAAGTCTACTTTCTATGTTTCTTTTTATTCTTTCTTTATTTACTATTTAAATCAATCAATAATCAATGCTCTTGGTACCAAATTTAATGATGGAATCTATCTATTTAGAACATAGTGATTTATAATAAATATGTAATAATGTTGATTTTTGAATAAATGTAATGAATGGCCTGTTATGTGTCCTAGTTGATGTCTCCCTACACCACATGTACTGTACTGTATATCTCCTTACTGTTGCACCATTCCACAGCCAATGTGTGTATTTCCCACCTGGGATGGAAGGAACAAGCTATATCATTCCACCAGAAATCACCTCATAACCTCATCGATCAGGCCAGGGATGTCCAACTCATTTCTGTCCAGGGGGCACATGCAGCCAATTTGATCTCCAGTGGGATGGACCACTAGGGCCTAATGCAATGGAGAAATGCTGCACATTTCTGGTTCATATTGGATTCACATAATATGTCAGTCATCTCAAGGTGGACGGTGGTCTGGGGTCGGACCTTGTCATCCAAGGGCCGCGAGTTTGGGTGGGTCACAGCCAAGAATCAATTATACAATACATTAAAACATTCATATAATTACGATGCTATAAGTTATCAGTTATAGGTTGTTGTTAGTTATTAGCGGTAAAGCAGACAGACTTGGATGGGAAGGCCCAAATTCCAAACCAGAACAGGCTCCCTGTACCATATGGCTTAACGGACTGGCCTAACTGAGGAGAAGGCTGTAAGTTCACATCCCAAACGCCCTATGGCTGAAGTCCCTTAAGGCCTAACCCATCCAGAACCCTTGTACCTTGCTATGGCCTACACCCTAACATATGGCACCTAAACATTGCTCCAAAGACGGTGAGATACATACAGACTGAACCAGTTGCCATTGAAAGCCACAGGGATGGGAGTTGGGCACTTTTGCACACGGCTCTCAGGGAAAGGAACCCTTGGTTATGGTGAGTGCTGCTGATACCGCACTGCCCTCTGCTGTCTCCAACAAGCAAGACAGAGAGAGAGAGAGAGAGAAGAGGAGGGAGACAGGGATGGACCGCCCAGTTTTGCCCACATGCTTGCACAGAGAGGAACTTAAAGAAAACGTATAACTGGCCTGCGGTCACATCACGTTGGCTATCACCCTCTGGTAAAGAGAATCTTGAAGTTATGGCAGTAACTTGTTATGCAGAAGGACTGTGGCTGTGGTATCGCTCCTGGACCTGACACAGAGGGCATCAATTTGGTTATGGTGAGTGCCAATTGCAATGTCATCGTTCAGTGTCTGTTGGTTGGCACTGACAGGGCTTCAAGACTTTTGTTCTCTTCATTACCAGTTAGTTCTGTGCCTGCGTGCATATCGCCTCTCTCGAAAGATTACGAAGTAGGCCTACTCTATTGCTGTCAGTCTCTTGTATTTTTTGTAGTGGTTTTCAAAATTGAAGTGTAACATTTTTCAGAACCCCATTGTAAGGTGCGGGCTTGGCTTGGGAAGTGGGGACTGTGGGAAATTGTTCGGATATGCTATTTTTGCATTATGTTTGTGAGAAAATTGTGGGGACACAAGCTCGTCTCAAATGTGTGGCATTTCCTCAGCTCCCCTCCCTCCATGCACACCTAAACTTACATGTTCATCAAGATCTCATTGGCTCCACAATGCCAGAAGGCTATGCAGTCGCATTTATTTATTTATTAAGGGCTTTATTATAATTCTTGGCATTCATGTTACCGGTAGGCTATGTCTCTGCTGTAGACAGATCGTTGTTACTTTTATTTTTTTTAAAGAGCCACATGGTTTCTGTTGGGCGGTGTTAAATATTTGCGCACGGCTCGGCACCACTGTTTTGCTTTTGGTTTTTTCTCCACCCTATCAAGTTGTTATTTTGAATGTCAACCGTTGAAAAGTGTCCAATAGGCTACAGAAAGACCAAGGCATGCTGTGTGTTTGGGGTAGGTAAATTTACACTGCATAGCCGAATGCTGTTGTCTAGACTAGAGAGAGAATCTTGCATTGCATTGCCGTGCAATGACTCACGACTCCGAGCGTCGAGCGATTTCGGAGAGCGTGACGTGTGCAAACATAGCACATAGCTGTTTTGTAAATGCACAACACTTGACATTGCCTTTATTTGACGTTATGTTTGTGCACCACGACGTGCACATATAATTCGGTATCTTCATTACAATACACGTTGTAGCTTTCAGACAACAAAACTGGGTACTCCATAGTTTAATATTTCCTCTCTCGTCAGTTTTTCTTGCAGGAGCTGACTTGGCATGGGCACTGTTCTCTCCTGAGTCAGATCATGAATTTGTGACTATACCGTGCAGGGCTACAGTGGTGGCAGGAATCCAATACCGTAAAATAAGCTGGTACAAGGTCTGTATCATGATTCATGAGAGGTGAATGCCTGTTTACCTAAAATACGATGGTGGAACACTGTGTCCAAAAAAGAATGACAACAACACGGAGCCTACTTCCTGAAAATGTTTGTTTTTTTTTTTTTTTTTTTGCGGACTGACTGCGACAGCCAACTTCATTTTGTTTGCGTTACAACAAACGAACAGCTTACAAACATAATGCAAAATAGTACATCAGTATCACATTTCAACAAGTATGCTATAACTAGGGAGGGGCATAGGCTACAGTTTAAACACATACTTTCACTTTCATTTACAGCCTTGGGTCACACCCTACTAAGTATAAAGTAAACTAATGACATCAGGAATATAATAACTAGTATCTCTATGGAAGTGTAAATCTCATAAAGCTATCCATAAAAATCTAAATGTTGTATAATCTGATCAATGGGCACTAAGCTTAATATTCTTTTCCAGAGTTTGTTTTAGTCCAGGGGTGGGGAACCTTTTTCATTCGAAGGGCCACTTCAAATTCATCCGAGGGCCGTAAAAGTCCTCCGAGGGCCGTACTATGAACACAAACCAGGATTTTCCCCTTCACTTTAGGCCTATATTGAAGGCAGCCACCTTTTAAACAAACACCACCTTCTCTAGGTTCCCTGAATATAACTTAATTGTATTGCAAATGCATTTTAAGATTCCTTTACAAAATATGTCATATTTCATGTGAAGCTGCATAACATTAAAATTATATCGGGGGCCGGATAAAACGGCCTCAAGGGCCGCAAACGGCCCTCAAGACATAGGTTCCCCACCCCTGCTATAGTCTAACACAATCTGCTATACCTATTTCTTTCCTGCAGGTGGTGATAGTAGCTCAGTAACTCTGAGCTGTGTGCTGATCTGCCAATTAAGAAGAGCTAGCTAATGTAGTTTTTCTGAAAATTCTTGCCTACAAGCATGTACTGCCAGAACGTACAAGTTACAAATGTAGTAAAGACACTTAAAAATATGTGTCTGTGTGTGTGTGCTGGGCAGGTGGAGGGTTCTGACTATCACGGGCTGGTCCTGAAAAACCTGCACTCCAATCAGACGACAGTATATCGTGGTGCTGACCAATCCTGTGCAGTGGACGAGGACTTCTCACTGCTGTTGCCAAGCAACGGCCTCAGTGATTGCGGAACCTACCGGTGCACCCTGTGGCCCCCCCTCGGGGAATACATACAGGAGGCCCAGTACCAGTACTATCCACCAGGTGTGTGTGTGTGTGTGTGTGTGTGTGTGTGTTTGTGTGCGTGCGTGTGTGATGTCAGGAGAATGCTGTCAACAATGTATGATGTCACTCGGGAGAAGTGGTGCCAATAGTCATACTTATTATTATTATTATTATTATCATTATTATCATTATTATTATATTACAACTGTTTACTCTGGCCCATATAGGTTGTGTTTGGCCTACACACACACACACACACACACACACACACACACACACACACACACACACACACACACACACACACACAGACACTTTATTATTCATTAAAGTCTGTTCTCTAATGTCCAGGGTGCGTGCGGCCTACTGAAGCTGTAACCCTGGTGCCCGTGGCCAAGGCTGTAGAGGTCAAGGGTCACCAGCTGGAGGTCGGAGGTCCTGTGGAGTGGAGGGAGTGGCTGGCACTTGTTACCCTACTCTGCATCATCGTCGCCGTGGGAAACATATTGATCGCTCTCTACCGCAGAAGACAGTTGCATAACAAGGAAAAAGCAATACTGATCTGAAGTTGTTTATTGTGAAGCTTTCATGACATGTAGCTTTAATATAATCTGTGGTGTGTGTGATTCTCTTTGTGTGTGTTTCCCACTTGCTACAGAGGCGACACATTAGCCACAGTCGCTTTACAACAGCCTCTCCACCCACTATTAGGCCCCATTTAACCGGCTTTTTGCCTAAAGTTCCACCAGAATCGACGGGGTGCAAAATGAATAGGGCCCAATGGAGCTAGGCGGCTAAAATGGGCTATTATTTCACCCAATTCTAATCGAGAGTTAGATTTGAATGTAGTTTTTCCAGGGTTCAACATAGGTTCAAGATCAAAAGTTTAATGAACGTGTACATATATTTTATTTTTTACAAGGTGATTTTTTTTTGCCCACAACATGCTAGCATTCTGCTATGTGTATGACGTCATCGACACTTAAAAATCACAAATGCGTGCCTCTAAAATTGGCGCCTCTGTTATTCCTGAAAGTCCTGTGATATTAATCACTTGTCACTCTGATGCTCTGGCTAGTCGACTTGCAGCACTCANAAGTCGACTTACACTTCAGTTGTTATGGCAGGTAAGTCTTTGCCCCAGTGCTGCACAATGTAGTAAGTGGAGCAAGGCGGGTTGGGGCCTTAACTCTTGGTTGCACAGCACTTTAATGGTAACTAGGTTTGATTACTTTACTGTTCTTACTGGCTTCATTGTTTGAGGACATTGCAGTGAATGTGAATGTGCCCAGGGGTATGTCATTTTATATGATGTCATATTATTATTGTATTGTAATATATAGTTAAATATTATAGCATTAAAAGCATTATAATATTGTTATATATTATTATACTATATAGATAATATATCTGAAAACCAGGGACTTGTAAAACTGATTCATGTCAAGCGATTTATTTTTCTATCTCACAATTCTTTTTATCGCACCTGTGATTAATGTTTTGCTTTAACTTCTTGAGCTTCCCCGCTCACTGACGACACGCTTGTTTTGACATATTTTGTCTGTAGCATTGCTTGGTGATGTAATGACTCATCATATATCAAATTAAAGTTTTTCTTTCCAGCCATATGACTTGTTTTTGGCTCCAATATACACATCTCACGTCTTTATGAAGAAGTTGACAAAAGTGATTTGTCAAAAACATTTGGGGACTTGATCGTATTGCCAAAGCTACCACTTCAAAAACCTGTTGCCACTGTTTGAGTCTATGCTGATGGAGGTCAATCTCTTACAAGCCTGTTTAAAAAAAAAAAAAAAACTTTTTTTACAGCACTGCAAGATGTAAAGCGTTAAATCAGAGTCATTTACAGTGAATCTGATAAAACTGCATGACAATAGAGCGGGTTACCTTCATAGAGACTCTGCAAAGGGCTCCAGTGTACATTTTAATGCAGTGGTTTTTTTATTATTTTTTTTTCAGTCAAATTACCACGGCAGGTTGGAAGGAAAACTATTGCAAAACAACTGAAATTACTGAATAAGTAATGTTAAACAAAATAAAATAAAAATAAGCTAAACTGTATTCTCATGAGGTGAGGACAGCATTATAATAATAATCTATTGCATCTGTAAACCTTACTACTATTGTTGGTCTTAATGGGCCATTGCCTCACAGACTAGACTATAGTTATGAGCGCATGAAAACCTATTGGAGTTAAGAATTCCAGGTCGTGCTCATTTGTATAATAATTGTGTGATTGAAGGAGCACTCTATATCAGGTGTGCATGATTATTACTGTGTTTTCCTCTGAGAAAATGGGCCACAAGAAATTCCAACATACTCTGAAAAGTCTATTTTGAAGTCTTCCACAGGCAAGTTAATTGTCATGCGATGTGTGTGTGTGTGTGCTGCGTTGATCTTCTCTGCTCTCCAGCACCCTCTGCTGACCATCTTCATTCACTACAGGAAACAGGAAGTGGAGATTAGAAACACACACACACACACACACACACACACACACACACACACACACACACACACACACACACACACACACACACCGCATGGAAATTCACTCTATTCTATTTTATTCTACACTTTTTAACAAACATAAACAGCCAGGTTGGTGTCCTTTCCTTTGATCAGCGACTTGAGAAACTTTGCTGCACAGTAATGAAACTGTGTCAATATTACATACATAGTGTGTGTATGTATGTATGTATGCACCATTACCTGGTTATTACATGTGCTATGCATGCTACTATCTGGGTCCGATCAGATCACTCGGGACATAAATAGCACACTACAGAATCAGTATACTACAGAATATACTAGTATGCTACAAAACTACTTCAGAACTGGCATACTACAAAACTAGCACACTACAGAATCAGTATACTACAGAATATACTAGTATGCTACAAAACTAGTTTACTTCCGAACTGGCATACTACAAAACTAGCAGACTACAGAACACATTTTCCTCATGGGCAGTCAGACTTGCATATTGCTCATGCTTACTGATGACACAAACTTTTAAACTGAAACACTTAAAAACAGCTGAACTGTAAGCACACAGCAAACACCACAGCAGACCATGGAGGCTCTCAAACAGCCGTCTGGCCACTCCACTGCTGCACTCGAAATGTAATGTAATGTAATTTAATGTGATGTAAGGCAATGTAATGCAATGCAACATAATGCAATGCAATGCAATATACTGTATTGTAATGTAATATATTGTAATGTAATGCTGCTGTATTGTAAGCGCTGTCTGTCTCCCTGCTGATTCTGCCACCTGCAGGAGAAAGTAATATGAACCAGAATGTAGACCTCTTGTATTCACTTTACAATCATATTATTCACGGTCTCTGTACATGGACTATGTATGGACATGTATGTATGTATGCATTTATTGATTTGTGATGTCCTTGCCTCTTCTTGTGTTTATTGACACTTATTTATTATTTATTTATTTACTTGAACTATTTGACCTTTTGACCTCTCCCGTCTGTGGCCTTGTTGTCATGGTTACGTGAACCTTTTCAGGCTCCTGCTCAGTGACTATTCAAGTTTGTGCCCTAATGTTAAATATTGTGCACTGTACTGATGCCTGTACTGATGCCTTCATTTCTACATAATGAAAAGTCTTCAATGTTGCCTTGTCTGTATCATCAGACTAATCATTAATTAAGTACAATGGATGGAGTAAAGTGTGTAACCAACAACTAAGTAGTAATATCATGTGCTTCTAGTGTTGTCAGTACTTGCACCATGAATTTATTTTGAGTCTTTGCAGAGGTTTCAGATGTTAAATGTCAACATGGTCAACTAGTGAAAAAAGGCTCAGTGCAGGCACAGTGCGCTTGCCTGGGGGGTATAGGCAGTGGTGAAAGTAGACAGGTGAGGGCACAGGTGCGCAGCACCGGTATAACATTTACAGCTGGTGCACAGTACCGCTAAGAGAATAGGTTTAATGCTGCCCAAACATCCACCTTTAGTTAGTTAAGGTCTGCTGTTTCAGTACAAAACACATACAAGCACACTATGCCATTTGAGACAAGTGTCCCTTGTGAGGAGATGATCATGCAGTGATATAGATATGTAGTGCACATGTTGATTTTGTTTGTTCATTTTTTGATTGCAGGTGGTGGTGGGGGGGTAGCACCGGTAAAAAACAAAAACTACTTCCACCCCTGGGGATAGGCCTACTAAGAACATGGTTAAGTGATGAACCAGGCTTAGATGACCTGCAGGAAGTGGAGACCCTACTAATATAGCCCTCAGGTGTCATTTAGGTTCAGAAAATGTATGGGCTGTGTTTTATAATGTAAGTGTAGTGAAAGCCCCATTGGGAAACTCCGACCCCCATTGTCATTGTGACACAGCACCCCACAGCACAGAAGTGAACACTGCACACGAGAAAAATGCCAAAAATGGCACCTAAAGGGAGCAGTGTGGTGGGACGGTACCATGCTCAGAGTACCTCAGTCAGAGGATGGGGGAGAGCACTGATTAATTACTCTCCCCACCAACCTGAGGGGTCGGGAGTCGAACCGGCAACCTCTGGGATGCAAGTCCCCTAACCGCTCACCCATGACTTGCATAGCCGTGGAAAAAATTGAGAGACCACTTCAAATTTTTCAGTTTTTCTGATTTTGCTATGGGTATGTGTTTGAGTAAAACAAACATTGGTAATTCATTCTATAAACTACCAACAACATTTCCTCCGAATTTCGAAAGAAAATATTGTCATTTAGATCCTTTATTTGCAGAAAATCTTAAAATAGTCAAAATAACACATAAGATGCAATGTTTCCAAATCTCAAAAAAGGCAAAGAAAACAAGATGATATTAACTTCAAAACAAAATAATAGTAATGTATTAAATTGGGAAAAGTTCAGAAATCAATATTTGGTGGAATAAGCCTGCTTTGTAGTCACAGCTTTCATGCGTTTGCATTCCATTACTCCTTCACATTGTTCTTGGATGACTTTATTCAAGGCCTGGTGCAAGAATTCAAGTTGCCGGGCTTGGGTTGATGGCTTGTGACCATCCAGCTTCCTCTTCCATCACATTCCAGATGTTTTCAAGAGGGTTCAGGCCTGGAGTTTGGGCTGACCATGTCAGGGTATTGATCTGGTGGTCCTCCATCCACACCTTGATTGGCCAAGCTGAGTGGCTGGATTATTGTCCTTCTCTAAAAAAAACTGTCCTCAGCGTTCAGGGGTGTTGTCAGAACAGAAGGAATCATGTTTTGGGCCAAGGTAACTTTGTATGTGACTTCAGAGACATATCATTTGCAACAATGAATTTGACCGTTTTCATCCTTGCTGAGGCACCCTCAGATAATCACCTATTGTCTGCCACATTTCACAGCAGGTGCAAGTTACTGTGGTTCATAGACCTCTCCAGGTCTCTAGCTAACCATTAGATGACCAGGTGTTGGATTAGATGTGAAATTTCCCAAGGATTGGTGATGATGTGAGAGTGCTTCAGCAAGGCTGAAATCAGTCAGATTCATCTTTGCAAACGGCACGTCTCTGAACCCACATACGATGTTACCTTGGGCCAAAACTGGTTTCCTAATGTTCTGACAATGCTCTCGAACACTGAGGACTGTTTTTTAGAGAAGGACAATGCTCCAGCCACTCAGTTTGGCCAATCAAGCTGTGGATGGAGGACCACCAGATCAATGCCCTGACATGGTCAGCCCAAACACCAGGCCCGAACTCCCTTGAAAACCTCTGGAATGTGATCAAGAGGAAGCTGGATGGTCACTTTTGAAATTCTGAGGAAATGTTGTCGGTAGTTTATAGAATGAACAACCAATGTTTGTTTTACTAAAACACATACCTATCCATAGCCAAATCAGAAACACTGACAATTTCGAAGGGGTCTCTCAATTTTTGCCGCGGCTGTATATGTCTTATGTAAATAACTTGGACCCCGAGTCTGGTGAATAACATACGGTATGCAGAGGTGGAACGTAACTAAGTATTTTTACTTCGTTACTGTACTTAAGTAGTTTTTTCTGGAATTTGTACTTACTTGAGTAAAAATAAAAATGCAGACTTTTACTTTTACTCAAGTACATTTTTTGACAATTACTTGTACTTTCTACTCCTTACATTTCTAGGAGAAGACTTTGTTACTAGTTACATTTATCCTAGGTTTTCCTGTTGTGTTTCGTGGATATTTCAGTAGCCTCAGCTGCGGGCAGGGAGGTGGGACCAAGCCCCTCTTCCAAATTGACACCCAGATAGAAAATATACTTTTAAAAACATTAACAGGACTCCATAGTCATGTTCAAATGGAACCGAAAACCGTTGCAGACAATTTTTCCTATTGTATCAAGTAGGTAGACATGGAGAAAGACAGCCAGTGCGCGTGTAGGCCTACTTGTACTTTTGTACTGAAAAGTACATTTAAAAGTTAGTACTTAGGACTTTTACTTAAGTACGTTTTTGGTAAACAACTTTTACTTTCACTTGAGTAATTTTTTCGCAGGGTACTTCTACTTTTACTTAAGTACACAACTTCAGTACTTCTTCCACCTCTGACTGTATGTAGTACACATTCTCTTTGTGTGTTACTCCACCTGTGTCAGCACACTTCAATAGAGTTAATGCTCAAGTTTACACAGCGCCTGGATGATGCTTCCAATAACATCATGGTGGCACGCTGTAATCCAACTGTGAGCAGTTCAAGGTATACACCCAGCGCACTGGATAAAATTACTGGATAGATGTTCATTATTTTATTTTGCTTTTGTGTGTTTGTGTGTGTGTGTTGTTTCTGTCTGACTGTCCTGTGGAGTATTCCAAGAACATGGCTAAGTAGTAAACGAGGTTAAATGACCCTTGAGGTTGTCTGGCAAATAAACAGAATTGAATTGTGAGGCTGCGAGTGTGCCCAATGCCAAGGGCCTGTCCTTCCCGCTACCAGCAGTCTTCACTCCAGCAAGCCTCACACTGCTGGAGCTGCCAGAAGACCCACATGGCCCGCGGGATAAAAACAAACCTTTCATCTGTTGACACCAACAGAACCGGCGTTTGGAAACAATGTTGCAACTATGCGTTCAGTGACCGGATGTGTTGTTTATCCAGAAATAACAAGCAGTAGGCTAGAACTAATGGGTCTCATCAGACACCGTATTTCGAGGCCTAGCGGACAGTCTAGTTCTAGAGCTATGTCTCCTTCAGGCGATATCCCCATCGCTAACCCCCGACACAGCACGAGGGTGTGTCCCGTTCCGACACCCAGTAGGCCTAGAGCTACACTATTCCATTCTAGTACGAGGACAGGGCTTGGAGGATACGAGCCATTACCCAAACGTTAAAACGGCATAGCGTCAACAGATTAGTTTTGTAAGTTATTTTGTCTAAAAACAACTCAATACGGGGTTTAGAACTAATGCCAGTGTTCTCATCCCACCTGGGCAGACAGTGTGCTAGCAGTAGCAATTTATTTCCGCGATATCAGGTAGCTTAGCTTTCAACCACCCCAACCTCGCCCCTCTCTCCCCCAAACAAACCGTCATGGTTTTCTGTTTCACAAAGTTTGCAGTCTGAATAAAAAAAGAACAAAGCAATTGAATAATAGAATTATATTCAGTTAAGTTTTCAGAAACGGCAAAACGAACAGCAATCTGAATCTTCCTTGTGGTGGCATTTGCTGCCTTCAACAAGCCAACCGGAACATTCAACTCCTACTTGTTCAAGGCTATCTCATCGCCTACGCTTCTCCCGCGCGTTGATTGGTCGATTAGCCAGCTGCTCGCCGTTTTCATCTTGTGATTGGTTGACCCAAGCATTAGGGCGGGCTCGTAGCCAACGAGGGATAGTAGTGATGCGGTGGGCGGAGCATGCAGCGTGTTTCCGGTAAGAACGGGCCAAGAGACAACAGTAACATTAAAACCATAGACTGGAAAATTTAAGTATTTCTTACCGTCTTTTTGTTCACCGGGTTTTAAAGTTGACGACCTGGAAGCTCATCAGACGGAAACCGACAGAGCTTCGCGCTTAAAGGTCGCATTTACCACGGCAATGGAAGCCGAGTTTCGAGAAATCGATGAATCGGGGAGTTGGAACGCCATTTACCAGGTAGGTTGAGCAGGATAGGTCTACTCTACGGTAGGTTACAGTTGAAGTAAGGAGGTGTACGATACGAAGGTAACTTGGCTAACAACTTTCACGCCACCCGGCAGCAATGTCACTCAATCGCTGCGCTGTGGCCAGGGCACGTCCAACGTA
>NW_026945540.1:55829-61584 GCF_034702125.1 Engraulis encrasicolus | reverse complement strand
CCCTGCTAAATGACCTGTTAAATCCGAAGTAGGTTTTCTGTTAGGTTCGGCTACATCTGAGTCTTTGTCACAGAATAAATAGGCTAGGCCTACCTGTTAGACTATTCATTGTGGGTGCAGCGCAATGCGAGGTGAGGTCGGTTATGATTTAAAAAAAGAAATTAAAAACCGTGTGCATATCACAGATGCCTGCTGTCATAGGCTAGATTTAAAATCCGTCTGTTGGGACACGGGAAAAGAGTCCGTGTGCTTATCACAGATTGTGCCAGTCATGGAGTTACTATGAACATAAATGGGCGAAATTCTACGCGCCCATCGCGGAAGCGGGGAAATCCACGAACAAAAGGAATGTCTTCGAGGCGGCCCTCTGCAAAATGACCTGCTAAATCCGATGCAGTTTGTGCCTTTGACACAGAATAAAGCTTCAGCTACCAGATTCCTGTTAGACTATTCATTGCTGGATCACTGCAATGCGAGGTGAGGTCGCGGTTATGATTGAAAAAAACATCCGTGTGAATATCACAGGTGCCGGCTGTCATAGAGATTCAATGGGGGAAAAATCTGTGTGCTCAAACACGGAATTTCAGCAAAATCCGTCCTCCCAGACACAGATTTTGAGTTAAAAAATCCGTGCTTGAGGACACAGATCCCGTGGAGATCAGGTTGCCATTTGAAGTTGAACTATAATTGCAAATGTTTTTGCTCATAATGACACCGTCCTAACAACTCCAAACCTATCAGATGCTATTACAGAGTCTCCTGTCATCTGTAGCCAGAACAAAAGATCGTTTGTATGGTCTTTTTAACCTAATAATGTACTGAAATATAACGGGGGTGGGCTTGAAGACAAGAGTGTTTGTGTTTGGTTTGTTGCTGGCGCGCACAATGGATCACGACAGCAGGTGCATGTAACTCCGTGAAATACTAAACTCACAGAAATACTGTCTCATAGTCCCTCTGTTTAGCCTGTTGTCCTCTCGTTGGGGAACAAATCCTTGCTGGTTTGTTTCCTCCCGTTAACGTGTGTGTGAACTGGGAGGGAGGCAGGCAGGCAGGCAGCACAGCTTAGCTTACTGCTGCTTCTTTGGCAGAGCGGACAATTTGCAGATCGATGATTACTGTCATCATGTTTCTGCTATAGTGATCTTGTCATATATTGTTCAATGAATTTTCTTTTGATAAAGTACTGATCACATATCCAACATTTCACAAGCCGATTGGAGTGGTGAAGGCTAGCTGGTCTGAGGCTAAGTGCAATGCTTTCTCATGTGAGCTGAATGCATCTGACCAGACACAAAGGCTACTCTGTTCCAAGAATCTGCAACCCCCCTGTCTTTTTGATGATACAGTAAGCTGATCATACTATACAGATCCATAACTGCAACTGTAGAATGAGTAAAAATAGTTGACTTACCAAGGCTCCTTTATTTAGGCTTAGTTGTAAGTTGTTAGCGATTTCGTGCTAGCTAGCTAGCGTAGCAAACAATAGCCAAACATTTCCAACTGAGGTGACCCATCACCAAGAGTCCCGTGCATTTTCCTGTTAGATTATCTTTTGTACACATCATCTTGATGTTGTGTAGGCTGATCGCTTTATCCAAAATGAAACGGTTGCCACACAGATCATCTCTGGTTGAACATGGTGTATTTTGGGCAAGCTAGCTACAATCCCTACTAGCTAGATGGCAACAGGGGGGTGTATTTTGGTCATGAGAGGAAGTTTTTTTTGTCAGGCTCTGACACTAAAATCAGTAGGATACCTGTGTTAAAATCAGAGGGCAAGAAAGCAGACTACTGTCACAGGTGCTTCACTTTTAAAAATGATTTTGCTATGCTACTTTTGAGATTTTAATAGTAAAAAGGGATGTTTTTGTCTTGACATTTCCTCTTGCTCTGAGCTAATGCCCTGCCCTGAATTTTCCTGTAGGTGGCAGAAGTGTCCTTAGGAACAGTTAAAACATGCCTAGAGGCGTGAAATTTATACACAACATAGGTCAGACCGTCCTCAAGGCGTGGCTGTAAAAAAAAACGCAATTATCGGCGAACGCCGTCGAAGGCAGGGGGCGTCACTTTTCGAAATGACGTCATTCAAAGTCAAAGGCAGCCAATGAGTTAACAGAGTATTAAAGCCTAGGAAATAGTTAAGCTAACCAAATACATGGTAGGCCTACCCTACTACTACTAAACAGCAACAACACTTGGTGGATAATAAATGGACAGAGGAAGATAAGGATAGGCCTACACTATTAATTTCCATAATATCTTGTCTTGGGCCCTTCAATCAAAGTCAGTCAGGTATTGTAAGCCTGCTAGAAATGTCTCCCTGCTTTCATAAACAGATGCCGTTAGCACTAGGTAGTAGTTATTGATTAGCGATATGATGTGCTAATAGTTTGCCGTTCTCAATTAATATTCCTTGTGTAACAGGAAACATAATCATCATGGCATAATCTTTACTCTACATACGTCAGTCTTTGCTGCATTTCTCCCCTTCTTTGTTCCTTTTTTTCTTCCCTTGAGCACCGGACAGAAATGACGTTTGGACATTGTCCAATTTGACCTGACGTTTCAAGTTGGCTGGTTGATATGACACATTTACAATAACAAACAAAAACGTCCAACTCCCCAAGCTGCAGGTAAAGTCTGAGGAGGTTGTGGAGAGGCAGGGAGACTCTTAAATAATATAGAATCATCTTCACTAGCCTATTATAAGTGTTTCTAAACGGTAAAATTAATTGAAAATAAAACATGATATCACCTTTCAAAATAGAGGATATTTTTCCCTCCCCAATTTCTGGCGCTGTGGCGCCCCCTCGTGGCCAGCGCCCTTAGCAAACAGTTAGGCTGCCTAATGGGCGGGCCGGCTGTGGATGAAAAGATGTGAATCTGATGCATACAACACACATCTTATGTGTTAAATCTTCTTTTGCGTTGTTCCCTAGACCTCACCAGCCCAGACCAGTGTCTCCAGTGTCCAGCTGTGTGTCCATGAAGAGTGACGTGTCTATGCCAGACTTTCCTAACTTCAGCAGTGAACCTCCACGGTTTCACCCAGTGTAAGATATCAGCAGCTCAAAATGTCATGATATGAAGGTGTGTGTGTGTGTGTGTGTGTGTGTGTGTGTGTGTGTGTGTGTGTGTGTGTGTGTGTGTGTGTGTGTGTGTGTGTGTGTGTGTGTGTGTGTGTGTGTGTGTGTGTGTGTGTCTGTGTGCGATAGATAGATAGATAGATAGATAGATAGATAGATAGATAGATAGATAGATAGATAGATAGATAGATAGATAGATAGATAGATAGATAGATAGATAGATAGATAGATAGATAGATAGATAGATAGATAGAGTGAAACAGAGTGAAACAGAGTGACAATCATTATGTTTACATGAACAGGTTAGTCAAGCTACTGGAAGTATTCGAGCTAAGAAAAGAACAGGATTTTTTGTTTTTGAGATATCCAAGTATACATGCACTGTAAGAAAATGAAATAGTGCATGAGCTACGGTACACATGCACTGTAAGAATTCAAATGAATTAATGAGCTGCGTTGCCATGAGCATTCTGTTGAAGCTGTTACCGCTGCAAACTGCATTTGGACCTTTGACTGTGGAGTCTTCTGGCTCAAATGGCAGATTAAGTCAATATTCCATTAGAATCTTTCATTTGGTGATACAAGGACCAAGTATGTTACACAGGGTCAATTAGAAACGGAAGGCAGTGACTCGATGAGTCACTCCTACATAAGCAGGTCTCTGATTAGGTAGGTGAAGTTAGCTGGTGAGGCAGCTGTTACGAACAGCATTAACGAGTACGCTGCCCTGCGCATTCAATGCTACGCCGATTCTATGGCTGGAGTTACGTTCATCACGTTAGCGCTTAGCTTACGCATGCTATTTGAACGGTGAATGAAAGGCATGTGCGTGTGCGAAAGGCAGACGGCGGAATCATAAAAAAAGGCTATAAATAGATCTAGCGACGGTATATTTAGATACTACAATGTTGACTTATCGCCTCAAGTCTCACTATCTGTGTACATACTGTAAGTGTCAGAATAAAGAGCATTATAAGGTAGTAGCTTTGGTGGTAGCCATGATTGCCATCAGATTGCCATCAGAGGCCCCTTAACCTACAGGAAAGAGATGCCACATATAGCTCATCACTCGTTCAAAATACCACACTGTAGTGTCTGCATGGGGTAACCACTATTGCTTTGTTTCTAGATAATATTTAAGTGCATTAAAATCATTCTATACATATGGGAGGTTGTCTAGCATGCACTTAGTATTAGTATTAGCTACAACGCTAGTTACATGGCTATATTACGTGAAATCTTGAGGGATGAAATGGTAATATGAGGGAATAACCTACTGTATTATTTGGAGTTAAACCATTTGGTGCTGCAATTGTGCACTCATACGTGGTGACCGCAATGTTTAGAAAACGACACACACACTCAGACACACACGCATACACACACTCACACGCAAACACACACACACACACACACACACAAATGCACACACACACCATTTTAAAGTTGCATACCTAAGTAAAAAACTTTTCAAATGGGTTACATTTTGTTTGCATTTTTTTGCATGAATAGGCCCTACACACATTCAGGTATCAAGAGATACATTCTTATCTTATTCACTTTGATGAAAAGATGTGAATCTAATGCCTACAACACATATCATTATTGTGTTAAATCTTCTTTTGCGTTGTTCCCCAGACCTCACCAGCCCAGACCAGTGTCTCCAGTGTCCAGCTGTGTGTCTTTGAAGAGTGACATGTCTATGCCAGACTTTCCTTACTTCAGCAATGGACCTCCACAGTCTCACCCAAAGTAAGATATCAGCAGCTCAAAATGCCATGAAATGAAGATGTGTGTGTGTGTGTGTGTGTGTGTGTGTGTGTGTGTGTGTGTGTGTGTGTGTGTGTGTGTGTGTGTGTGTGTGTGTGTGTGTGTGTGTGTGTGTGTGCGATAGATAGATAGATAGATAGATAGATAGATAGATAGAATGAAACAGAGTGACAAACATTATGTTTACATGAAAAGGTTAGTCGAGCTACTGGAAGTATTCGACCTAAGAAAAGAACAGGATTTTTTGTTTTTGAGCTATCCAAGTATACATATGCTGTAAGAAAATGAATTAGTGAATGAGCTACAGTACACATGCACTGTAAGAAATCAAATGAATGAATGAGCTGCGTTGCCATGAGCATTCTGTTGAAGCTGTTACCGCTGCAAACTGCATTTGGACCTTTGACTGTGGAGTCTTCTGGCTCAAATGGCTGATTAAGTCAATATTCCATTAGAATCTTTCATTTGGTGATACAAGGACCAAGTATGTTACACAGGGTCAATTAGAAACGGAAGGCAGTGACTCGATGACTCCCCTCCTACATAAACAGGTCTCTGATTAGGTAGGTGAAGTTAGCTGGTGAGGCAGCTGTTACGAACAGCATTAACGAGTACGCTGCCCTGCGCATTCAATACTACGGCGATTCTATGGCTGGAGTTACGTTCATCACGTTAGCGCTTAGCTTACGCATGCTATTTGAACGGTGAATGAAAGGCATGTGCGTGTGCGAAAGGCAGACGGCGGAATCATAAAAAAAGGCTATAAATAGATCTAGCGACGGTATATTTAGATACTACAATGTTGACTTATCGCCTCAAGTCTCACTATCTGTGTACATACTGTAAGTGTCAGAATAAAGAGCATTATAAGGTAGTAGCTTTGGTGGTAGCCATGA
>NW_026945540.1:40829-53329 GCF_034702125.1 Engraulis encrasicolus | reverse complement strand
TGTGTGTGTGTGTGTGTGTGTGTGTGTGTGTGTGTGTGTGTGTGTGTGTGTGTGTGTGTGTATGATAGATAGATAGATAGATAGATAGATAGATAGATAGATAGATAGATAGATAGATAGATAGATAGATAGATAGATAGATAGATAGATAGATAGATAGATAGATAGATAGATAGATAGATAGATAGATAGATAGATAGATAGATAGATAGATAGATAGATAGAGTGAAACAGAGTGACAAACATTATGTTTACATGAAAAGGTTAGTCGAGCTACTGGAAGTATTCGACCTAAGAAAAGAACAGGATTTTTTGTTTTTGAGCTATCCAAGTATACATATGCTGTAAGAAAATGAATTAGTGAATGACCTACGGTACACATGCACTGTAAGAAATCAAATGAATGAATGAGCTGCGTTGCCATGAGCATTCTGTTGAAGCTGTTACCGCTGCAAACTGCATTTGGACCTTTGACTGTGGAGTCTTCTGGCTCAAATGGCTGATTAAGTCAATATTCCATAAGAATCTTTCACTTGGTGATACAAGAACCAAGTCTGGCACACAGAGTCAATTAGAAACGGAAGGCAGTGACTCGATGACTCCCCTCCTACATAAACAGGTCTCTGATTAGGAAGGTGAAGTTAGCTGGTGATGCAGCTGTTACGAACGACATTAACACTAGAACTACCACGGAGGGGTCAATTGACCTTTTTACCTAAAAGCCCCACAAGAGGGTCATTTGACCCTTTGGACCCCCTGCGGACACTCCTTTTGTTGTGGAAATGTGGCTGTTAGCAGCTCACAGCTGTCACTTGAGACACAGAGTGTGTGTGCGTGTGTGGATCATTTCCAATGCCTGTTGAGTGCTGTATCTCTGCATCTTCGTTCCTTGGAGAGTAGCTTCTTTCACCACAAAATTCTTGAGGGAAATGAAGCAGTAGTCCACATGCACTGGTATTTATCCATCTAACAATTGCCAGGTTGCATTCACATGAGTCGTTATGGTCACATGGCATGGGAGATTCACACGTTAAAGTTTTTCTCGATTGGTTTGGCTAATTTCTCGAAACTGAGATGACATTCTCAAAACAACACGGACAATACCCAAACCTACTTGCAATTTCCTAAAGCAGAATGGCATTTTTCATTGTTTTCATCAGATATCAAATGCTTTGTACATGTCTCAAATGTTTAGTACATCTCTGCAGATGGATATGTACAAATACCCTTCAGTTGACACATTCAGCATACATTTAGCACATTTTCCAAATAAATTGACCTTGCTTATCTAAACGAATTAGACAATTCTCAGTCTAATGGTGCCCTCTCCAAAACACGTCAGTATTTTTTCATTGTGTAAGTCATCATATGCAAAGTGGTCTACGCAATTCCCAAAACAGTCAAGGACATCATATTTTAAGAATTTCATTACATAGTAAATTCATGACAGTGTTCAACAGGTCAGATGGTATTGTAACTTAACTAGTTAGTAGAAAATAATTTTACAACCGTGTTTACTACAGTTTCCTCTGTTATTTGGCTAATTTCATGACATTTTTTCAAACGACATTCTCAGGGATTAAAGTTCTCCGGCACCGTGCCGGATTTCCGGCTTGCAGCGATTGACTGTGGGTTAAAAAAATAAAAAATACTCGAAAATAAATTGACGGATAAATAAATAAATAAAAAAGACAACCGAAATCCCTCCTGCGTTTGTCAGCCAATGGTAGCAAAGGAGCGCACTAAAACTAACAGTGTTAACCAATCAGAAGAAGAAGGGGCAGGTCTTAGGAAAGCGTGCTATTTCAGTATCTTGCTCAAGTCGGACCTCCACAGCCAGCCGATGTAGAACTACTCGCAGTCGCCGACTCGCCGCTCTCATGCTGCGGTCACAGAGCAGTGTCAACAACTCGCTCTACATGGCAAGGGACCTTGCACCGTTTTAGTGCTCTATGATCAAAAATATGTGTAAAGATAACTAAACTGCATGCTATGGATTGGTGATGCCGTTGTTGTCAAAAACATAAATGAAACTGGACATTGTGTTTGGACATACAGAATCTCGATAAGCACTAATTATAGCACTGTTATAGGCTAGTATACAAGTCAGTGGCCTACAGTGTTGATGGAGCTTCTCTGCTCAGTGCTAATAATTAGCTGTCAACAACACACAGGTTCTGTTTCCACAGACGTTCGATCCCTCTGTGTCTTTTCATAATTTCTGAACTCAATTTAAAACTTAACCCAGAGCTGTCACAGCATCTCCCGGAGTGTGGAGCGGGCGAGCGGAACGTTTATCTGTGTCTCATCTCCCAATATCAACCACTGCCTGTGCATTATGCTACCGGTAGTTCCATTCATAATAATGGCTGGATACCGTGATTCCTGAATCAATCACCAGATTACTTTCGGGGGTTGTTGGAAGAGGTTGTAGGAAGATGTGCTTCAATCTACAACTACGTGTGAGAACACCAACAGTAAGAGAATAATTTGTTATCAGTTAGAATTTAACAAAAAAGCTTAATTTCACTTCAGCATGTTGCAGATGCCACACTCATGCTGAGTTTTGTTAGCGCGCTAACTACCGAACTTTTATGCTAATGTTTTAGCTAAGAGGAGTCGGGTTACTTATAAACACCACCTACATATTAAGTGATATTATCTCCGATGGAAAAACAAGGCAAAAGTATTGACATTGGCGCTGTGTTCAACTTAAAGTGACTCAAATAGCACAAGATGGCATGCATGTAGACAGCAGCAAGTTTCACCACACCAGTTCCATACAGGTTTGGTTGTTGGGTGTATAATTTCTGTAATTGGCATGTTTTTTAGTCTACATTCACATCTCAAGGTGCCGTTTTCATGATGATTGTGAGATCATTAAATAATATGTCGCATAATGGCTTGTTGATGGCTTTTAACAATCTGTTAATGGGCTTTAGTTTTCATTGGAATTTTAGTCATTGATTGAAGGCTAACAATAACACTGCTCTCTGGTGATGGACAGAACAACTTGAGCTTGATGATGAAGCAAGGGCAGGCCGTCTTTTTTCTGAGAATAGCCCAACAGGAGAGTAGCCCAAATATTTGCAGGGCAGGCACCACAAATTCTGACCTAGAGCTAGCTCTATCCATGGATCTATTCAGACTGACTGTACAGCTGAGAAACCTAGAACCCATCTATCTACAGACACAGACAACATAGTCCATAGTAGCCACCAAAATGACATTAATGAATTAAGTTGATTTGCATGTGTAATTAGTTAAAACTAAAAGTATTTTGCATTATTGTTCAGCCATGTCCAGGCATTTGCATTTTCTTTTCTTTTAAGGCAGGATTAAACACTTAGGCCCAAGTAAACAAAGATTAAGCTTAAGCTTATGCTTTTACCTCTGTTATGTATCTAACATGTCATGCTATTTCAGTATTTGTTGCTCATATTTTTCTAATGCTTTTGTGATGAAATAGCCTATGTAACTACAATATTATGCATAATAAGTATGTAATTATGTAATAAGGATTAACTTAGCGCTATTGACACCCTTGTGGTCTCCTTGGTAGGCCCTATTCGAGTTGCAAAAGTCATTCAAGTCATTCATCATTTTGACCCTGACATGGCACCCACATAAGAATAAGATAAATAAGATAAACATAACTGTAAATACTAAGCTTAAAAAGCAATGAAATTCTCTTTTCACCGTGTATTGTATAGGGTCGCGTGAACGCACCAAAAAGTTCAGGCTCAGGATTTTTTTTTACTTTAATCCCTGCATTCTGTTTTGAACAATTGCTAGTTGCTTTGGCATTTGTCCATGTTATTTTGTGAATGTAATCTCTGTTTTGAGAAATGAGCCAAACCCATGAGAAACCTGTGATATATGGGCATTACAAAGCGGATTCCAAAAAAGTTGGGACACTTGGTATTTTGTGAATAAAATCAAAATGCTGGCATTTTCAAAACATTCAATATGTTAATAAGGTAGAGCATTGTGTACAGACAACATATCAGTTGTTAAAGCCAAGCAGAATGATTGCTTTGGGGTAATTATGTGATCATTTAAAATTTCACCCTCGCAACAAATTCCAAAAAAGTTGGGACAGGGCCAGTAAAATGCTTTTTGTGTTGGATAAGACTAAACACAACACAAGGGAGGAGACTTAACATTTAACTACTGTGACTGATGGGATGATTTTATTTAAAAAAAAGATATTTTGATGTGCGAGACATGATTTCAGCAGCTCAACTGATAGGTGTGTTCTTCGACTTGTTTACCTTCTTGTTATGCTTAATATGTGGCATATCCTGTCTGCAAGAAAACTATTTTGTGACCCGTTTACTCATATGATGGAACCACACTGTTGGAACATAGTAGAGATTGAAATTTGCCACCATTATGGGGCAATATCTAAAGGAGGTGCTCCAAAATATAATGCATTGGTAGCTATGTATGCTGTTTAAAGTCTGTATATATTATTCATCATTTATTTTAATGCTCTACATGAGTAAGAAGACCATAACCAAGGCATCTATGCACCCCTTTACCATCATATATGCTGTCTTTCAGACTGACCACTAAATCAAGCTGAAGTATTCATTTTCTTCATAACCTGGAGAGTGCATGACTCCATGATTTTAATAAAAGAATGAAATATTTTCCATTCTGTAATCAGAGGACAGTTTCATGTGTCTCCTAGGTCCATCTAGAGTGAGCTTTGCCACTTGCAACACTGTTTAATGTCTGCATCATGTGCCTTAATCAAGTGTTGTGTTTATGGTCATTTTTTCAACAGCTGTCATTGTTGGAGTGTCCTAGTTTGCTTATTGCCGATATGTTTGTCATGATCTCATAACTCGTGCAATGATTTAACAGAACTCTACATTACAGAAATAAGCCTTGTATGCCTGGAATTTTGATAATTCAGTCTTTCTGTGTAATAGATCAGTAATTAGTCCCTCAAAATCTTCGCTACTGAGTGCCACAGCCTCTATGTGATGGTATTTTATTTGTGCATTCATGTTGGCAGTCAATATAGTTCCTTTCTAAATATCCCTCCTTGTGTTATTTTTAGAATTATCCAACTATTACAGCATTTTTTGGTCCTGTCCCAACTTTTTTGAGATTTGTTGCATGGGTCAAATTCTAAATGACCACACATTTCCCTCAAAGCAATGCTTTTGCCTCATTTTAACTGTTCCTATGTTGACCTTGTGCCATTGTGCATCTTATGCATGGATTGAATGTTTTGAAAATGCCAGCATTTTGATTTTATTCACAAAATACCAAGTGTCCCAACTTTTTTGGAATCCGCTTTGTACTTTCTGTATATGAATTTACAGTAAAGAAAGTTACTGATAAATGTCCTTGTTAAATTATCTGTGTTGTCAAACTTCAATGGTTTCACTCACTTTTTCATTTCTATACATAGTCGAAATCTGTTAGCTGAACGTAGATAAAACACCTAACCATTTTGACTGGCAGTGCTTACACAATGGCACAGGGACAATGTGTTTTGGGGGTACTGATGATATATGTGGGGAGGACATTTAGTTTTGACACATGGGTAAACTGTTTTTGGGGTGATATGAGCGAGTGATGAGGATCCATAGTTATGCTGAACCATCCAGTTTATTTTGACAGAAGGACTAAATGAATGCAAATGAGCCAAAGCAATTGAGAAGGATCTATGCCATTTTGATGGTACTGACTATTTATATGTGAGACGGTTTAGTGCTGATGCAAGAATGAGGCGTTTTGGGAGGTATATGACATTTTGCTAGTTATCTGAACTGTTGTGCAGAAGTGTAAGAATGTTTGGCCAAATGACCCAATGGTTATAATGTCATCTCAGTTTCGAGAAATGAGCCAAAACAATTTAGAAAACTGTAATTCAACCATTATCTGGTTGCAGTCATATGATTCGTCATGATCACATGGGACATTCACACGTTCATTGATGACTTATATGAAGAAAATGTGCTGACATGTTTTCAGGACAACCATTACACTGAGAATCAACCAATTGGGATAGATCAGCAAGGTAAATTCATTTGAAAATTCTACTAAATGTAAGCTGATTGTGTTAACTGTAGGATACTTATACATAGCCATTTGCAAGGATGTACTAAATGATTGAGACATGTACAAAAGCATTTGAAATTTGATGAAAGCAATGATAAATGCCATTCTGTTGTGAGGAACTGCAAATTAGTTTTGGGATTTGTCCATGTTTTGAGAAGGACATCTCAGTTTCAAGAAATGAGACAAACCAATGGAGAAAAACTGTAACACACTGTCTGCCAAACTGTGCTATCTGTCTTTATTGCTGATATCTTCATGCAAGTTGTTATTTACCTGTGGTGATTTTGGAGGCTGACAGCCCTTGGGAAGAAGCTGTCTGTCCCTGTTTGTCTTGGCTGTTAGCACTGTAAGGTGTGACCCCCTCACCCCTCACCCCACACACGGCCCCTAACAGCCTCATTACCATAACAAAATGAGTGATTAGTGTATTAGGTAAAAGCCGCCAGGTCAAATGACCCCTCTCTGGTACTTCTAGGTAGGCAGAAAAATCCTGGTAGTTCTAGTGTTAACGAGTATGCTGCCCTGCGCATTCAATGCTACGGCGATTCTCTGGCTTGAGTTACGTTCATCACGTTAGCGCTTAGCTTACGCATGCTATTTGAACGGTGAATGAAAGGCATGTGCGTGTGCGAAAGGCAGACGGCGGAATCATACAAAAAGGCTATAAATAGATGTAGCGATGGTATATTTAGAGACTACAATATTGACTTATCGCCTCAAGTCTCACTATCTGTGTACATACTGTAAGTGTCAGAATAAAGAGCATTATAAGGTAGTAGCTTGGGTGGTAGCCATGATTGCCATCAGATTGCCATCAGAGGCCCCTTAACCTACAGGAAAGAGATGCCACATATAGCTCATCACTCGTTCAAAATACCACACTGTAGTGTCTGCATGGGGTAACCACAATTGGTTTGTTTCTAGATAATATTTAAGTGCATTAAAATCATTCTATACATATGGGAGGTTGTCTAGCATGCACTTAGTATTAGTATTAGCTACAACGCTAGTTACATGGCTATATTACGTGAAATCTTGAGGGATGAAATGGTAATATGAAGTAATAATATACTGTATTATTTGGAGTTAAACCATTTGGTGCTGCAATTGTGCACTCATACGTGGTGACCGCAATGTTTAGAAAACGACACACACACTCAGACACACACACACACACACACCCACACCCACACACACACACACACACACACACACACACACACACAAATGCACACACACACCATTTTAAAGTTGCATACCTAAGTAAAAAACTTTTCAAATGGGTTACATTTTGTTTGCATTTTTTTGCATGAATACACACTTTCAGGGATCAGAGGAGATACATTCTTATCTTATTCACTTTGATGAAAAGATGTGAATCTAATGCCTACAACACATATCATTATTGTGTTAAATCTTCTTTTGCGTTGTTCCCCAGACCTCACCAGTCCAGACCAGTGTCTCCAGTGTCCAGCTGTGTGTCTTTGAAGAGTGACATGTCTATGCCAGACTTTCCTTACTTCAGCAATGGACCTCCACAGTCTCACCCAAAGTAAGATATCAGCAGCTCAAAATGCCATGAAATGAGGATGTGTGTGTGTGTGTGTGTGTGTTTTTGTGTGTGTGTGTGTGTGTGTGTGTGTGTGTGTGTGTGTGTGTGTGTGTGTGTGTGTGTGTGTGTGTGTGTGTGTGTGTGCGATAGATAGATAGATAGATAGATAGATAGATAGATAGATAGATAGATAGATAGATAGATAGATAGATAGATAGATAGATAGATAGATAGATAGATAGATAGATAGATAGATAGATAGATAGATAGAGTGAAACAGAGTGACAAACATTATGTTTACATGAAAAGGTTAGTCGAGCTACTGGAAGTATTCGACCTAAGAAAAGAACAGGATTTTTTGTTTTTGAGCTATCCAAGTATACATATGCTGTAAGAAAATGAATTAGTGAATGAGCTACAGTACACATGCACTGCAATAAATCAAATGAATTAATGTGCTGCGTTGCCATGAGAATTCTATTGAAGCTGTTACCGCGGCAGAACCTTTGACTGTGGAGTCTTCTGGCTCAAATGGCAGATTAAGTCAATATTCCATTAGAATCTTTCATTTGGTGATACAAGGACCAAGTATGTTACACAGGGTCAATTAGAAACGGAAGGCAGTGACTCGATGACTCCCCTCCTACATAAACCGGTCTCTGATTAAGTAGGTGAACTTAGCTGGTGAGGCAGCTGTTACGAACGACATTAACGAGTACGCGGCCCTGCGCATTCAATGCTACGCCGATTCTATGGCGGGAGTTACGTTCATCACGTTAGCTTTTAGCTTACGCATGCTATTTGAACGGTGAATGACCGGCAGACGGCGGAATCATAAAAAAAGGCTATAAATAGATCTAGCGACGGTATATTTAGATACTACAATGTTGACTTATCGCTTCAATTCTCAATATCTGTGTACATAAGTGTCAGAATAAAGAGCATTATAAGGTAGTAGCTTTGGTGGTAGCCATGATTGCCATCAGATTGCCATCAGAGGCCCCTTAACCTACAGGAAAGAGATGCCACATATAGCTCATCACTCGTTCAAAATACCACACTGTAGTGTCTGCATGGGGTAACCACTATTGGTTTGTTTCTAGATAATATTTAAGTGCATTAAAATCATTCTATACATATGGGAGGTTGTCTAGCATGCACTTAGTATTAGTATTAGCTACAACGCTAGTTACATGGCTATATTACGTGAAATCTTGAGGGATGAAATGGTAATATGAGGGAATAACCTACTGTATTATTTGGAGTTAAACCATTTGGTGCTGCAATTGTGCACTCATACGTGGTGACCGCAATGTTTAGAAAACGACACACACACTCAGACACACACGCATACACACACTCACACGCACACACACACACATACACACACACACACACGCACAAACATGCACACACACACCATTTTAAAGTAGCATACCTAAGTAAAAAACTTTTCAAATGGGTTACATTTTGTTTGCATTTTTGTGCATGAATACACACTTTCAGTGTTCAAGAGACACATTCTTATCTTATTTATAATGATGGAATGATGTGAATTTAATGCATACAACACACATCGTTTTTTTTGTTAAATCTTCTTTTGTGTTGTTCCCTAGACCTCACCAGCCCAGGCCCATGTCTCCAGTGCCCAGCTGTGTGTCTTTGAAGAGTGACATGTCTATGCCAGACTTTCCTGACTTCAGCAGTGGACCTCCACAGTCTCACCCAAAGTAAGATATCAGTAGGTGAAAATGTCATGAAATGAACATGTGTGTGTGTGTGTGTTTTTGTGTGTGTGTGTGTGTGTGTGTGTGTGTGTGTGTGTGTGTGTGTGTGTGTGTGTGTGTGTGTGTGTGTGTGTGTGTGTGTGTGTGTGTGTGTGTGTGTGTGTGCGATAGATAGATAGATAGATACATAGATAGATAGATAGATAGATAGATAGATAGATAGATAGATAGATAGATAGATAGATAGATAGATAGATAGATAGATAGATAGATAGATAGATAGATAGATAGATAGATAGATAGATAGATAGATAGATAGAAAGAAACAGAGTGACAAACATTAAGTTTACATGAACAGGTTAGTCGAGCTACTGGAACTATTCGACCTAAAAAAAGAACATTATTTTCTGTTTTTGAGATATCCAAGTATACATACGCTGTAAGAAAATGAATTAGTGAATGACCTACGGTATATGCACTGTAGGAAATCAAATGAATGAATGAGCTGCGTTGCCATGAGCATTCTGTTGAAGCTGTTACCGCTGCAAACTGCATTTGGACCTTTGAGTGTGGAGTCTTCTGGCTAAAATGGCTGATTAAGTCAATATTCCATAAGAATCTTTCACTTGGTGACACAAGGACCAAGTCTGGTACACGGGGTCAATTAGAAACGGAAGGCAGTGACTCGATGACTCCCCTCCTACATAAACAGGTCTCTGATTAGGAAGGTGAAGTTAGCTGGTGATGCAGCTGTTACGAACGACATTAACGAGTATGCTGCCCTGCGCATTCAATGCTACAGCGATTCTATGGCGGGAGTTACGTTCATCACGTTAGCTCTTAGCTTACGCATGCTATTTGAACGGTGAATGACCGGCGTGTGCGTGTGCGAAAGGCAGACGGCGGAATCCTACAAAAAGGCTATAAATAGATCTAGCGACGGTATATTTAGATACTACAATGTTGACTTATCGCCTCAAGTCTCACTATCTGTGTACATACTGTAAGTGTCAGAATAAAGAGCATTATAAGGTAGTAGCTTGGGTGGTAGCCATGATTGCCATCAGATTGCCATCAGAGGCCCCTTAACCTACAGGAAAGAGATGCCACATATAGCTCATCACTCGTTCAAAATACCACACTGTAGTGTCTGCATGGGGTAACCACAATTGGTTTGTTTCTAGATAATATTTAAGTGCATTAAAATCATTCTATACATATGGGAGGTTGTCTAGCATGCACTTAGTATTAGTATTAGCTACAACGCTAGTTACATGGCTATATTACGTGAAATCTTGAGGGATGAAATGGTAATATGAAGTAATAATATACTGTATTATTTGGAGTTAAACCATTTGGTGCTGCAATTGTGCACTCATACGTGGTGACCGCAATGTTTAGAAAACGACACACACACTCAGACACACACGCATACACACACTCACAGGCACACACACACACACACACACACACACACACACACAAATGCACACACACACCATTTTAAAGTTGCATACCTAAGTAAAAACTTTCATGTTAGAAACTTTGCAAATGGGTAACATTTTGTTTTTATTTTTTGTACAGCATGTATACACAATTTTTTGCATGAATATACACTTTCAGGGATCAAGAGATACATTCTTATGTTATTCACATTGATGAAAATATGTGAATTTAATGCATACTACACACATCATTATTGTGCTAAATCTTCTTTTGCGTTGTTCCCCAGACCTCACCAGCCCAGACCAGTGTCTCCAGTGTCCAGCTGTGTGTCCATGAAGAGTGACGTGTCTATGCCAGACTTTCCTTACTTCAGCAATGGACCTCCACAGTCTCACCCAAAGTAAGATATCAGCAGCTCAAAATGCCATGAAATGAAGATGTGTGTTGTGTGTTTTTGTGTGTGTGTGTGTGTGTGCGTGTGTGTGTGTGTGTGTGTGTGTGTGTCTGTGTGTGTGTGTGTGTGTGTGTGTGTGTGTGTGTGTGTGTGTGTTTGTATGTGTGTGTGTGTGTGTGTGTGTGTGTGTGTGTGTGTGTGTGTGTGTGTGTGTGTGTGTGTGTGTGTGTGTGTGTGTGTGTGTGTGTGTGACAGACAGATAGACAGACAGACAGACAGACAGACAGACAGACAGACAGAAACAGGGTGACAAACATTATGTTTACATCAACAGGTCGGTCGAGCTACTGGAAGTATTCAAGCTAAGAAAAGAACTGGAGTTTTTGTCTTTGAGATATCCAACAAGTATACATACACTGTAAGAAAATGAATTGGTGAATGAGCTACAGTACACATGCACTGTAAGAAATCAAATGAATGAATGAGCTGCGTTGCCATGAGCATTCTGTTGAAGCTGTTACCGCTGCAAACTGCATTTGGACCTTTGACTGTGGAGTCTTCTGGCTCAAATGGCTGATTAAGTCAATATTCCATAAGAATCTTTCACTTGGTGATACAAGAACCAAGTCTGGCACACAGAGTCAATTAGAAACGGAAGGCAGTGACTCGATGACTCCCCTCCTACATAAACAGGTCTCTGATTAGGTAGGTGAAGTTAGCTGGTGAGGCAGCTGTTACGAACAGCATTAACGAGTACGCTGCCCTGCGCATTCAATACTACGGCGATTCTATGGCTGGAGTTACGTTCATCACGTTAGCGCTTAGCTTACGCATGCTATTTGAACGGTGAATGACTGGCAGGCGGCGGAATCATACAAAAAGGCTATAAATAGATCTAGCGACGGTATATTTAGATACTACAATGTTGACTTATCGCTTCAATTCTCAATATCTGTGTACATAAGTGTCAGAATAAAGAGCATTATAAGGTAGTAGCCTGGGTGGTAGCCATGATTGCCATCAGATTGCCATCAGAGGCCGCTTAACCTAGAGGAAAGAGATGCCATAGCATACACACACTCACACGCACACACACACACATTCACACACACACACACACACGCACACACACATGCACACACACACACCATTTTAAAGTAGCATACCTAAGTAAAAAACTTTTCAAACGGGTTACATTTTGTTTGCATTTTTTGTACAGTATGTATACACATTTTTTGCATGAATAGGCCCTACACACATTCAGGGATCAAGATATACATTCTTGTCTTATTCACATTGA
>NW_026945540.1:35000-40729 GCF_034702125.1 Engraulis encrasicolus | reverse complement strand
ACACACACACACACACACACACCACAGCCATTGGCCCCCAGGGGCACTGAAACATCAGATGATAGACTTTTTGGCAAAGCTGTGTGTGTGTGTGTGTGTGTGTGTGTGTGTGTGTGTGTGTGTGTGTGTGTGTGTGTGTGTGTGTGTGTGTGTGTGTGTGTGTCGCCAAAGGCTCGCGGGTCAGTTCTGCTGGCTAACATTTGCATTCCAATGTCATTTGACAGATTTACACACACACACACACACACACATACACACACACACACACACACACACACGCACGCACGCACGCACACACGCACGCGCGCACACACACGTTACGGACACACACACGCGCGCACGCACACACACACACACACACACACACACACACACGCGCACACACACACACACACACACAGTGCCCCAGCTGCAGTTCCTGATGGCTATGGATTCCAAGTGGGTAATAAACTGTCCATGATCCAATAGTGTTTTAACAGATGGGGAATAAGCCAATACTATTGTGTGTGTGTGTGTGTGTGTCTGTTCGCGTGTGTGTGCGTGTGTGTGTGTGTGTGTGTGTGTGTGTGTGTGTGTGTGTGTGTGTGTGTGTGTGTGTGTTTGGGTGTATTTCAACAAATTTTAATAATGTAGTAGTGTGTTTGTTTCTGTGCGGTGACTCGTAGAGTCGTTGTGATCAGCTGTATTGATCTGCACACACACACACACACAAACTCACACACACACACACACACACACACACACACACACACACACACACCACACACACACACACACACACCACACACACACACCACACACACACCACACACACACACACACACACACACACACACACACACACACACACACACACACACTGTATTGATGATATTGATCTACCTGCTATGGCTCCTGCTGTCATCAATACTGCAGTAATGTGTGTTTGTGTGTGTGTGTCTGTGTGTGTGTGTGTGTGTGTCTGTGTGTCTGTGTGTGTGTGTGTGTGTGTCTGTGTGTTTGTGTGTGTGTGTCTGTGTGTCTGTGTGTGTGTGTGTGTGTGTGTGTGTGTGTGTGTGTGTGTGTGTGTGTGTGTGTGTGTGTGTGTGTGTGTGTGTGTGTTTTCAGGCGGAGTTCAGTGAGATCAGCTTGGTGGCTCATGCGACGGGCAGCTACAGTGTTGACATGGAGGCTATACGCAACGGGAACAAGATCACCAAGTACGACACACACACCAACACACACACACACACACACACTCACACACACACACACACACACACACACACACACAGCAGCTACAGTGTTGTGACATGGAGGACAATACGCAACGGGAACAAGATCACCAAGTACGGACACACCACACACACCACACACCACACACACACTCACAACACACACACACACACACACACACACACACACCACACACAGCAGTTACAGTGTTGACATGGAGGCAATACGCAACGGAACAAGATCACCAAGTACGACACACAGACACACACACACCACACACACACACACACACACACACACACACACACACACACACACACACACACACACACACACACACGCATACATACATCAGGGATTAAAGTTCTCCGGCACCGTGCCGGATTTCCGGCTTGCAGCGATTGACCGTGGGTTAAAAAAATAAAAAATACTCGAAAATAAATTGACGGATAAATAAATAAATAAAAAAGACAACCGAAATCCCTCCTGCGTTTGTCAGCCAATGGTAGCAAAGGAGCGCACTAAAACTAACAGTGTTAACCAATCAGAAGAAGAAGGGGCAGGTCTTAGGAAAGCGTGCTACTTCAGTATCTTGCTCGAGTCGGACCTCCACAGCCAGCCGGTCTAGAACTACTCGCAGTCGCCGACTCGCCACTCTCATGCTGCGGTCACAGAGCAGTGTCAACAACTCGCTCTACATGGCAAGGGACCTTGCACCGTTTTAGTGCTCTATGATCAAAAATATGTGTAAAGATAACTAATCTGCATGCTGTGGATTGGTGATGCCGTTGTTGTCAAAAACATAAATGAAACTGGACATTGTGTTTGGACATACAGAATCTCGATAAGCACTAATTATAGCACTGTTATAGTATACAAGCCAGCCTACAGTGTTGATGGAGCTTCTCTGCTCAGTGCTAATAATTAGCTGTCAACAACACACAGGTTCTGTTTCCACAGACGTTCGATCCCTCTGTGTCTTTTCATAATTTCTGAACTCAATTTAAAACTTAACCCAGAGCTGTCACAGCATCTCCCGGAGTGTGGAGCGGGCGAGCGGAACGTTTATCTGTGTCTCATCAGTCAACCACTGCCTTTTGCATTATGCTACCGGTAGTTCCATTCATATAATGGGCTGGATACCGTGATTCCTGAATCAATCACCAGATTACTTTCTGGGGTTGTTGGGAAGAGGTTGTAGGAAAAGGATGTGCTTCAATCTATAACTACGTGTGAGAACACCAACAGTAAGAGAATAATTTGTTATTAGTTAGAATTTAACAAAAAAGCTTAATTTCACTTCAGCATGTTGCAGATGCCACACTCATGCTGAGTTTTGTTAGCGCGCTAACTACCGAACTTTTATGCTAATGTTTTAGCTAAGAGGAGTCGGGTTACTTATAAACACCACCTACATATTAACTGATATTATCTCCGATGGAAAAACAATGCAAAAGTATTGACATTGGCGCTGTGTTCAACTTAAAGTGACTCAAATAGCACAAGATGGCATGCATGTAGACAGCAGCAATTTTCACCACATTAGTTCCATACAGGTTTGGTTGTTGGGTGTATAATTTCTGTAATTGGCATGTTTTTTAGTCTACATTCACATCTCAAGGTGCCGTTTTCATGATGATTGTGAGATTATTAAATAATATGTCGCATAATGGCTTGTTGATGGCTTTTAACAATCTGTTAATGGGCTTTAGTTTTCATTGGAATTTTAGTCATTGATTGAAGGCTAACAATAACACTGCTCTCTGGTGATGGACAGAACAACTTGAGCTTGATGATGAAGCAAGGGCAGGCCGTCTTTTTTCTGAGCCAACAGGAGAGTAGCCCAAATATTTGCAGGGCAGGCACCACAAATTCTGACCTAGAGCTAGCTCTATCCATGGATCTATTCAGACTGACTGTACAGCTGAGAAACCTAGAACCCATCTATCTACAGACACAGACAACATAGTCCATAGTAGCCACCAAAATGACATTAATGAATTAAGTTGATTTGCATGTGTAATTCGTTAAAACTAAAAGTATTTTGCATTATTGTTCAGCCATGTCCAGGCATTTGCATTTTTTTTTCTTTTAAGGCAGGATTAAACACTTAGGCCCAAGTAAACAAAGATTAATCTTATGCTTTTACCTCTGTTATGTATCTAACATGTCATGCTATCTGCTACACATACTTTTCTAATGCTTTTGTGATGAAATAGCCTATGTAACTACAATATTATGCATAATAAGTATGTAATTATGTAATAAGGATTAACTTAGCGCTATTGACACCCTTTTGGTCTCCTTGGTAGGCCCTATGCGAGTTTCAAAAGTCATTCAAGTCATTCATCATTTTGACCCTGACATGGCACCCACATAAGAATAAGATAAATAAGATAAACATAACTGTAAATACTAAGCTTAAAAAGCAATGAAATTCTCTTTTCACCGTGTATTGTATAGGGTCGCGTGAACGCACCAAAAAGTTCAGGCTCAGGATTTTTTTTTACTTTAATCCCTGCACAGCAGCAGCTACAGTGTTGACATGGAGGCTATACGCAACGGCAACAAGATCACCAAGTATGACACACACACACACACACACACACACACACACACACACACACACACACACACACACACACACACACACAGATCTACAGTGTTGACATGGAGGCTATACGCAACGGGAACAAGATCACCAAGTACGACACACACACACACACACACACACACACACACACACACACACACACACACACACACACACACACTGCTTGTCTCCACACACACACACAGCACTCACACTCTAACCTTACAAAATGTCTAAAAGTTTCGCACACAGCGTTCTCACACACCCACACACACACACCACTTGTCTGGTCTCCTCTCCACACTGTAGGAGTTACTGACATGTCATCTGCTGTCCTGTTCCAGTCACTGGCCGCTACACTGCTGAGCACACTAGGACTGATGAGGCAGCACTTACCGACACACACACACACACACACACACACACACACACACACACACACACACACACACACACACACACACACACACACACACACACACTCTTCTTCTCTTCTGTGACGTCCAAACCTGACACTCCCACTCCCACTCCCACACACACACAGTCACGGCACACACACACACACACACACACACACACACACACACACACACACACACACACACACACACACCTCTTACGTAACTCTCCTCTTATGTTTGTTCTCATCACGTCCTTTAATGGTGAGTGTGTGTGTGTATGCGTGCGTGCGTGCGTGTGCGTGTGTGTGTGTGTGTGTGTGTGTTCCCCTCAGGACGTTTAAGCCTGACTTCGTGATGGTGCGTAAACACGCCTTCAGCATGGCGAAGAACGGAGACCATCGCAACATCGTGATTGGCCTGCAGTACGCCGGAATCCCCAGCGTCAACTCACTTCACTCCGTATACAACTTCTGCGACAAGCCCTGGGTGGTAAGTAGCCAATCACAACAAGCCCTGGGTGGTAAGTAGCCAATAGGAACAAGCCCTGGGTGGTAAGTAGCCAATAGGAACAAGCCATGGGTGGTAAGTAGCCAATAAGAAACAAGCCATGGGTGGTAAATGACCAATCATAACAAGCCCTGGGTGGTAAATGACCAATGGGAACAGGTCCTGGGTGGTCATCAGCCAATAGGAACAAGGCCTGGGTGGTAAGTAGCCAATCATAATAAGCCCAGGGTGATAAGTAGCCAATCATAGCCAGAGATGTATAAAGTACTGGAGAAAAGTAGTGGAGTAGAAGTATCAGTATCATCTTGTCAAATGACTTGAGTAAAAGTCAAAAGTAACCTTTCCTTACCTTACTCAAGTAGAAGGACAAAAGTATTCAAAATGTGTTGTACTTAAGTAAAGCAAGTAGAAGTATTGCAAGTTTTGCTACTTGAGGAAAAAGTAGAAGTAGAAGTAAAAGTACTGCATTAAACAAATGGGGGGGAAAAAGTCAGTCAAAAGTTTGAATACCATTTGGTTTATTAGAGCTCTGTACAATAAGACGCTTATGAAGTGCAAATACCATTATGGTTTGTTATTAAAACAGCTTTTACTTCGTAAAGTACATCTCTGATCATAGCAATAAGTCCTGGGTGGTTAGGAGCCAATAGCAATAAGCCCTGGGTGGTCAGCCAACCATAACAGCCCTGGGTGGTGTTAACCAATAGAAACAAGCCCTGGGTGGTAAATGACCAATCATAACAAGCCCTGGGTGGGAGGTAGCCAATAGGAACAAGCCCTGGGTGGTAAGTAGCCAATAGGAACAAGCCATGGGTGGTAAGTAGCCAATAAGAAACAAGCCATGGGTGGTAAGCAACCAATAGGAACATGCCCTAGGTGTTAAGTAGCCAATAGGAACAAGCCTTGGGTGCTAAGTAGCCATTTGAAACAAGCCCTGGTGGGTAAATAGCCAATCATAACAAGCTCTGGGTGGTGAGTCACCAATGAGAACAAGCCCTTGGTGGTAAGTAGCC
>NW_026945540.1:15000-20000 GCF_034702125.1 Engraulis encrasicolus | reverse complement strand
ACACATGCACACACGCACATCCACATCCACACACATGCACATGCACACACACACACACACACACACACACACACACACACACACACACACACACACACACCTCCTCCTCGGTGNCCAGACCAGGGGGTCGTTTCTCGACAGTGCCTTTGCTAACGACTTTAGCCATTTTGTTCGTTCTTAAGACCAACGTTGTAACCAAGGTCTTGAGTTGGTCTTAAGTTGTTCTTAAGTTGTTCTTAAGTTATTCTTAAGTTGGTCTTGCGTCTAAAGACCAACTGAAGACCAACTTAAGACCAACTTAAGACCAACTCAAGAGCAACTTACGACCAACTCAAGACCGACTTAAGACGGTTAGCAAAGGCAAGAATCGAGAAACGGACTCCAGGGGTCCGTTTCTCGAAAGCGTCTTTGCTATCGTCGTTAGCAAAGTCCTTCGTACGAGCGACTCAACTCTCTCTCGACAGCGACGCTCACCACTAAATCCAAGGGAACGGTAAGACTATCTTAAGACGGCCTTAAGACAGTTAGCAAAGACGATAATCGAGAAACGGACCCCAGGCTGGTATGGCACAGGCAGGAAGCCAGTTACCACACCCACATCGGAATGGAAGAGATAGCCACGCCCACTACACCTGACCGGGAATGGGAAGACAGGCATTGTGGAAAACAATAAATGCTCCCACATTATTTAATGGCACATTAAGTATTTAATGGGAGTATAGAAGAGTGTTGAGGACATTTATTATTTCCTTTACACGTTTATTTATTATTACCTTTAATCTTCTTTTATTTGGCACATTTGTGTCACTGATGTGCACACATTCTCTGCTTTTTTTTTTTTTTTGAAAGACACTCATTGAAAAGACCCACTCAGGTATAGGAAATGCATTGGTCACATTCACACAGCCGAGAACACTAGCTGCTGAATTATGGGAAAGGCATTGGGCACATTCACACAGGTGAGACAGGCAGGCACTATGTGCTCAGGTGTGGGCAAGACAGGTAGGCACTATCAGCTCAGATGTGGGCAAGACAGCTAGGAACTAAGTAGCTGCTCAGGTGTGGGCAAGACAGGTAGGCACTATGTGCTCAGGTGTGGGCAAGACAGGTAGGCACTAGATACTCAGGTGTGGGCAAGACAGGTAGGCACTAGATACTCAGGTGTGGGCAAGACAGGTAGGCACTAGATACTCAGGTGTGGGAAATGCATTGGGCACATTCACACAGGTGAGACAGGTAGACACTAAGTAGCTACTCAGGAATGGGAAAGGCATTCTGACACAGGTGAGAAAGGTAGACATCAGCTATTCAGGTATGGGCAAGATAGGTAGGCACTAAGTTGTTACTCAGGTGTGGGCAATACAGGTAGGCAGCAGCTACTCAGGTGTGGGCAAGACAGCTAGGCAGCAGCTACTCAGGTGTGGGCAAGACAGGTGGGCACTAAGTTGTTACTCAGGTGTGGGCAAGACAGGTAGGCACTAAGTAGATACTCAGGTGTGGGCAAGACAGGTAGGCACTAAGTAGCTACTCGGGAATGGGCAAGACAGGTAGACACTAGCTACTCAGGTGTGGGCAAGACAGGTAGACACTCTACTCAGGTGTGGGCAAGACAGGTGGGCACTAAGTAGCTACTCAGGTATTCAGGTATGAGAAAGACAGGTGGGCACTCTATTCAGGTGTGGGCAAGACAGGTAGACACTAAGTTGTTACTCAGGTGTGGGCAAGACAGGTAGGCACTAAGTAGCTACTCAGGTGTGGGCAAGACAGGTAGGCACTAAGTAGCTACTCAGGTGTGGGCAAGACAGGTAGGCAGCAGCTACTCAGGTGTGGGAAACACGGTTAGACACCAAGTTGCTAGGCGGGTATGGGAAAGACAGGTGAGAGCACTAGATGGGCATGTATGGGAAAGACAAGCTAGGCACTAGATATACTCAGGTATGGGCAAGGGAAAATCACACAGGTGAGATAGGTAGGCACTGACTACTCAGCTAATCAGGTGTGGGTGTGGGCAAGACAGGTGGGCACTCTACTCAGGTGTGGGCAAGACAAGCTAGACACTAGATATACTCAGGTATGGGAAAGACAAGCTAGACACTAGATATACTCAGGTGTGGGCAAGACAGGTGGGCACTCTACTCAGGTGTGGGCAAGACAGGTGGGCACTCTACTCAGGTGTGGGAAAGACAGGTAGACACTCTACTCAGGTGTGGGAAAGACAGGTAGACACTAAGTTGTTACTCAGGTGTGGGCAAGACAGGTAGACACTCTACTCAGGTGTGGGCAAGACAGGTAGACACTCTACTCAGGTGTGGGCAAGACAGGTAGACACTAAGTTGTTACTCAGGTGTGGGCAAGACAGGTGGGCACTAAGTAGCTACTCAGGTATTCAGGTGTGGGCAAGACAGGTGAGAGCACTAGATAGGCACGTATGGGAAAGACAGGTAGACAACAGCTATTCAGGTGTGGGCAAGGCAAATTCACACAGGTGAGATAGGTAGACAGCTACTCAGCTACTCAGGTGTGGGCAAGACAGGTGGGCACTCTACTCAGGTGTGTGAAAGACAGATAGACACTAAGTTGCTACTCGGGAATGGGCAAGACAGGTATACACTAAGTTGCTACTCAGGTGTGGGCAAGACAGGTAGGCACTAAGTAGCTACTCAGGTATTCAGGTGTGGGCAAGACAGGTAGACGCTGACCACACCCTCTCAGCTGTGGGAGAAACAGGTCGTTATGGAAACTGGTAGTTATGGAATGTGCTGATTGCTGTTTGCTGTGAGTATTCCGGACTAGCGTGGATTAGCGTCCCGAGGGCTAACGGGATTAAAGTTCATTAGAAAGCTAAAGCACCCCCACATTCCCACACTTACACACACACACACACACACACAGACACACACACACACATTCACACACACACACGCTCACGCACACTCTCTCACTCACACTCTCACACACTCTCTCTCACACACACACACTCTCACTCACACACACTCTCTTACTCTCTCTCTCTGGGTTTTTCGCTGTGTGTGTGTGTGTGTGTGTGTGTGTGTGTGTGTGTGTGTGTGTGTGTGTGTGTGTGTGTGTGTCTCTCTCTCTCTCTCTTTCTCCCCCCCCCCCCTCTCTCTCTCTCTCTCTCTCTCTCTCTCTCTCTTTCTCTCTCTCTCTCTCTCACACACACACACACACACACACACACACACACACACACACACACACACACACACACACACACACACACACACAGACACATACTCACTCCTGCGTGAGTCTAGGAGGTAGAGGCAGAAGGATCATCAGTACAATGGAGGATGGATTTACACACAGACATACAGACTGCTGGATAGTACAGTTAGAGCAGTGATTCTCAAAGTGTGGTCCGGGGACCACTGGTGGTCCGTGACAGAGCTCAGGTGGTCCGCAAATGGATTTCAACTTTTCCCAGACAAGTCGGCTATATATGTAACATAATTGCAAACCTAAACATAGCTGAAGTCTTACTTTCACCACAATAAGACAGGCTTGTAATGTGACTTAAAAAGTAAGTGATCTGCATCAAAATTAGCAGTGTCATATTAGCACCCGTCAACTGCCAATTCAGTTGGCAAGTGGTCCTTGACATTTTTTGGGGAGACTTAGTGGTCCTCAGTCTGAAGAAGTTAGTGAAAAACGTAGTTAGAGCATATTGGATTTACACACAGACATACTGTACTGTACAGGCTGCTGTATAGGTGGAGAACACACTGGATCAGTAGTTGCAGAGTACTGTAGTTTTATATGAATACAACAATGTGGATTTATAAGGAGCTGCTTCATGTTGTATTATACAGTGTATACTGATAATACTGATTCATATAATTATCATATAATGATTCTATTCTATTCTATTCCACTCTATTCTGTTCTGTCCTATCCTATTCTATTCTATTCTATTCTATTCTATTCTATTCTATTCTATTCCACTCTATTCTGTTCTATTCTATTCCACTCTATTCTATTCTATTCTATTCTATTCTATTCTATTCTATTCTATTCTATTCTATTCTATTCTATTCTATTCTATTCTGTTCTATTCTGTTCTGTTCTATTCTATTCTATTCTATTCCACTCTATTCTATTCTATTCTATTCTATTCTATTCTATTCTATTCTATTCTATTCTATTCTGTTCTATTCCTTTCTATTCTATTCCACTCTCTTCGGTGCTGTTCTGTTCAGGGGAGGTCCACATGAGTCATCCTGATGACTGTCCTCCTCATTGCTCATTACTGTTAATGACACATGCATGCACACGCACACACACACACACACACACGCACGCACGCGCGCACGCACGCACGCACGCACGCACGCACGCACGCGCGCACACACACACACACACACACACACACACACACACACACACACACACACACACACACACACACACACACACACACACACACACACACACACACATATGGGCAGTCATGGGTGAGCGGTTAGGGCGTCAGACTTGCATCCCAGAGGTTGCCGGTTCGACTCCCGACCCGCCAGGTTGGTGGGGGGAGTAATCAACCAGTGCTCTCCCCCATCCTCCTCCATGACTGAGGTACCCAGAGCATGGTACCGTCCCACCGCACTGCTCCCCATGGGGCGCCACTGAGGGCTGCCCCCTTGCACGGGTGAGGCATAAATGCAATTTCATTGTGTGCAGTGTGCAGTGTTCACTTGTGTGCTGTGGAGTGCTGTGTCACAATGACAATGGGAGTTGGAGTTTCCCAATGGGCTTTCACTTTCACACACACTATTCTTCTCATTCCCCATTACTGCTAATGAGAACAGTAGGGGGCTGTTACTGTTAAGATCCTGAGAAAACTAAGACGTTAAGAAGTTGCTATCTATCTCTCTGCCTCAAGTTAACAAGTTGCTATCTCTCTGCCTCAAGTTAAGAAGTTGCTATCTATCTCTCTGCCTCAAGTTAACAAGTTGCTATCTATCTCTCTGCCTCAAGTTAAGAAG
>NW_026945539.1:55000-61889 GCF_034702125.1 Engraulis encrasicolus | reverse complement strand
TACACACAACCCACCACACCACACAACCAAACACACACACACAACACACACCCCCAACACCACACAACCAACACACAACACCACAACACACACACACACAAGCACACTGCACTTTCTGCACTAAACCACAAAACATACACACAATGACACTACAAACTCATACTCACACACACACACACACACACACACAACATACACAGGTACACACACAGACGACACCGCACTTTCTACCTGCACTAACACACACACACACACACACACACTCAACACACACACACACACACACACACACACACACACACACACACACACACACACACACACACAAAACACATACAAACACACACACACACACATACTGCTGCTGGTGTATTTAATTTAATAAACCTTTTTTTAATTATGTATTTCTTCAAATGCTACTATTACTATGTCAGAACGCTATAAAGGACTTTTAGAAAAAGCACAACAAAATACCTCCTCTTAATATATGTTCTCTACAAGTCTTCTGTTGTCCAGTCTTGCACTTTAAATGTCTGTATGAGCAATGTCTACGTCCATACTGTCTATGTCCATGTATGAGTACTGTCTATGTCTATACTGTCTATTGTCCTTACCTAGATTAGTCTATGTCTGCATGGAGAGCAAGAAACGCAATTTCAAATTCTTTTGTTTATGACCAGTGCATGTAAAGAAATTGACAATAAACTTGACTTGACTTGACTTGACTTGACTTGACTTGTGTGTGTGTGTGTGCGGGCATGCGCCTATCTCTGTTTGAAGAGTTTACCTGTTTAGTTCCTATGTAACTAAAACTAAACCTGCCTGAAAGCAAAGCAGTGTGTATTTAGCGGTGTTGATGAACGCAAGGTATGTTTAGTGGCATGCGTCATACTGACACTGCATTTACAACTCACCACAGACACACAGACACACACACACACACACAGACACACACACACACACATAAACACACACACACACACACACACACACACACACACACACACACACACACACACACACACACACACACACACACACACACACAGACAGACTACACACAAAGACACAGACACACAGACACATACATAGACACACACACACGCACCCACAAAAAGCCTACACACAACACACACACCACCACACACACACACACACACACACACACACCACACACACACACACACACACACACACACACACACACACACACACACACAAAAGCCTACACACACACACACACACACACACTGAAACATACACACACACACTGAAACACACACACACACACACACACACACACACACACACACACACACACACACACACACACACACACCACACAACACAGTCACACACACACACACACGCCCGTAATGCCCATTGAGAGGGTGGTGGTTGGCCAAAGTCATAACAGTAACAGCGTTGTTGGCCTTATCAGTGGTAAAGGGTAGGCCTATTGCTAAACAGAATACATAGGCTATTATGGACTGAGCACCTATAGACTTGAATGGCTTGATGACAACTCTCTGCAATATATTATGCAGGTTTGCTGATAGTGTAGAAAGACATTTTCTTAAACATACGGGAAGAAAAATGTTCGTTTATCAAAAATACCTGGCTATGTCTGTTAAAGTGATACTGTCCCATTTTAATAAGCTTATTTTACACCTCCCCTTGAGTTAAATAATAGGGTTTTACCATTCTCCTGTACTTTCAACCGTTCTCTGGCTATGGCAGTGCAGATTTTACCTTCATGTAAGCCGTTAACATTGAGTCCTGTGAGACCAGCTGGCGGCTAACCGGAAGAAAATGGGCAACAAAGCTGCGCTCTCAACCACGTGGGAGTAAACACCTGGCCAGCCCGCCAGACAGGTGAAACAGCATCAGGTCATTACTGAGATCACACACACTACACACACACACGCACACACGCACGCACGCATGCACGCACGGCACGCACGCACGCACGGCACACAGGCGCACACACACACACACACACACACTCACGTGGCATTTCCAAAGACATCATACTGCAGTAGGCTACAGCACCTGTGGTTGGAACACGGCCTCCTTAATCCAGAGATGCCAGGTAATTATATGGTGTGTGTGTGTGTGTTTTTTTATGTGTGTTGTGTGTGTGTGTGTGTGTGTGTGTGTTGTGTGTGTGTGTGTGTGTGTGTGTGTGTGTGTGTGTGTGTGTGTGTGTGTGTGTGTGTGTGTGTGTGTGTGTCAAGAGGAGTTAATGGCACAATAGTGATTCAGGGTTTTATAAAATAGACATCAGGAGTGAAGCACCACATGAAACATGTTAGTTTATTAAAATACTTAGTGGCATTAAAGGGGCATAAGGTAGGATGACGTCATTTGCGTGGCGCCCGTGGCATGCCTGTCTCAAAATCTACACAGTCATGAAAAATGCTGTTTAAATAAACTTGCTGTGAGACTGTATTTCGTCACAGAATGCCAGCAGTTGATACAAATCTGAATACGGTATGTAAAGCGATGTTTGAAATGAAAAGTGTTTCCTACAACACTTGTTCGGACCGCACTGTCAGAAGGTGCATGTGCAGGTTTTTCTGGCACGGACCGTGGAAGTGATCACGAGAGCAATTGTTCACTTACTAATGACTCAAATAAGCATCGGCTGACTCGGGACCGTGATTAATTAAACTTTTAATCCTACCTGGAGCCCCTTTAAGTTGTTGAGCAGGCCTTGGTGGTGATGGATACTGCCAGAGCCACGTTTGATCTGGACAACAGAATTTAATGGATGTTTAAATATCGCACAGGAATGACTTTTGTAAGATTATTAGGAGTTAAGCATCACAGGAATGTTTAAATATAGTACACAAATGACTGATGGAGGGTGTGTGTGTGTGTGTGTGTGTGTGTGTGTGTGTGCGTGCGGTGGCGTGTGTGCGACTGTGCTTGACTTTGTCTCTGACTCTTTAAGTGGTGTAGTCTACTTTTTTATGGTGGGTATACTGTATATTGGAGCATTTTTTGAAGTGGGTATACTGTATATATTTGTGCCATTCAAATCAATGGATCAATCAATTTTACAGTAAGTGGTTATACTGAAATCCCTGAAATTCAGAAGTGGCTATACTCTGTATACCTGCGTTCTACGTAGACTACACCACTGCTTTAAGAGGAGTGCAAAGATACTGGCAAAAAGTCCCCATCAAAAGCTAAAGACCATCCAACAAGATATTACACACACACACACACGCACACACACACACGCTGCACGCACACATACACACACACACACACACACACTCAACTCACTTAAACACACACACACACAAACACACACACACACACACACACACACACACACACACACACACACGCACACACACACACACGCACCTGCAGTATTTGTCTCCATGTCTCGTGGTTGCAGTAACTTCCTTCAAATGGACCGCGTACAGAAAATAAAATTTTTCTTGACACACCTTGAGTGTATAATCCTAGATTAATATTTTATTGTAAAGGCAGTGTTTGTGTGTGTGTGTGTGTGTGTGTGTGTGTCTGTGCGTGCGTGCGTGCGTGCGTGTGTGCGTGCGTGTGTGTGTGTGTGCGCGCGTGTGCGCGTGTGAGTTCCATTTCTGGTAAAGGGGATGGATTTCTCCTGAAATAAAGGACGTTTATCATTGCTCGATTTATCTTATTCTTTCAGAGAACGATTCCTTTGATTCAGAAATTAAACATTAACAAAGGCTTTGAGTGTTGTTATAGGGACCAACAATGACGCAGCACACTCTAGTGACTTAGGTAAATTGGGTCACTTTTTTGCAAGGCCAAAAGTGGACTGATTTACCCGAATTCACCTATAAATGCTTAACGGCCTGACAATTTTGCAAATTTATTCAAATGTTTCCCAATTTCCAAATTTTTGGAATAAGATTTTTTCATATACCTGCTCTTCAGTGTTGCAAAGTAGACAGGACACGGTTTGCTATATATTTTCCAAGAAATCTCATAAGTGCACAGTGACACAGTAATTGTTAATGAAAACAGTTAGATATTTTCTGTGGCATCCCGTAAATAAGGGGTGTAGTGTATACTCTATGTCAGTGGTTCTCAAACTTTTTGTGTGAAGTACCAACCCGAGAAAATATTGAGCTCTCTGAGCACCACCTTGACAACCAACAATTAGAATATTGCAGCAAAGGCCTTCCCTATTCACTTTTGCCAGTCAATACAGGAGAGATACATAACGGCATCAACAGCTACGGCCACATTCAGTGCAAGTTTGTTTTTAAATTTCTTGCTTGCCTAGTATTATTCTGAATTATGCTTTTCAGATTCATATAGTTCAATATTACAAAATGTAAGACCAAAGAGACATTTTCAACTGCAACAACTTGATCAGCCTTCAAATCAATGCACAAAAAATTAATTCTTCCAAGTACCACCAGAGATGTCTCAAGTACCACCAGTGGTGCGCGTACCACAGTTTGAACACCACTGCTCTATACTGTATACTGGAGCATGGTGGCAGGCTGGGAAACGAGCCCTATCTCACGCCTTTCGTAAAGTCTTCACGAAAAAAATAACTTTAATTTTCGTGGTGCATTCACGTTATTGCCCGTTTTTCGTGGTAGGGCAACGAAATGCTGCCTATTCACTTGAATTGCCCCACTGCTGCTATGGTTATCCAAATTTTGAGTACCATGTGACGGTGGGCTACCGAAAGGGCATCAAACTAGTGGGTCGCTAGGCAACAGTCGGGCAATTAAAATGAATAGGCATCGTTTCGTTGCCCAACCACGAAAAACGGGCAATAACGTGAATGCACCACAAAAATTAAAGGGTTTTTTGTGAATACTTCACGAAATGAGTGAGATACGGTTGGGGAAACACTGGCTACCTTTACATGACGATTTTAATACCAAATTAGCTCACTTTCATTCTGAATGACGCTTTAATTCCGCATTGAAAACACTCATGTAAACGCTTCACAATTCGTAATTAAACGAAAGATCAAAGTAAACTCAACGGAATACTATTTTAATTTGGGATTCTTAATTTGGAATTAAACGTTTCATGTAAACATAGCCAATGAGACAGGGGTGACAGACAGAGAGGCGGGGAGACAAGGAGGCTGTGGGCTGATAGCCTGCATCAATCCCCAGCAGATACATGTAGACTGGGAGACAGGTAGACAGAGAGACAGGTAAGCTTGGACACTCGTTGACAGAGGAGACAGGTAAGCAGGGAGGACAGAGCGACAGAGAGACAGGTAAGCAGGGAGACGGGGCGACAGAGAGGACAGGTAGGCTGGGACACGCGTAGACAGAGAGGACAGGTAGGCTGGGACACGAGACAGAGAGACAGGTAAGCAGGGAGACAGTGAGACAGGTAAAGCTGATAGACAGCATTGGCAGGTAGACAGGATGGCTGTTTAGACAGCTAGGCTGGGAGACAGTTAGGTAGGTAGACAGGGAGACAGGTAGACAAATAGGCTGGTAGACATTAGACAGGTAGGCTTGGAGACAGGTAGGTAGGCTTGGAAACAGGTAGGTAGGCTTGGAGAAGGGGTAGGTAGGCTTGGAGACAGGTAGGTAGGCTTGGAGACAGGTAGGCTTGGAGACAGGTAGGTAGGCTTGGAGACAGGTAGGTAGGCTTGGAGACAGGTAGGTAGGCTTGGAGACAGGTAGGTAGGCTTGGAAACAGGTAGGTAGGCTTGGAAACAGTGGGCCAGGTAGGCTGCTAGCATCCGTCGTCATCAGATACAGATAGGAGACAGGTAGTCTGGGAGACAGGTAGTCTGGGAGACAGGATGGCTGTTAGACAGATTGGCAGGTAGACAGGAAGGCAGGTAGACAGATAGGCCGGGAGACAGATAGACTGGGAGACAGATAGGCAGGGAGACAGACACTTGGAGGACAGATAGTCTGGGAGACAGATAGGCAGGGAGACAGGGAGACAGATAGGCTGGTGCCAGGGCTCAACTGGCATAGCTAGCATTTCCCGGTGGGCCCCGCCACCCTTTTGAGCCCCTATTTTCAGAAATGTACAATAAAAAACAACGACAGCAACAAAAAATGGTGAGTCAGTTCTGAGTCACTAATTATGAGGGGCCCTTTAATCCAAAAGTGCCCGAATCCCTATTTGTCCCCCATCCCAGCCCTGGATGAAACTGTAGGCTGCAGGGGTCAGGAACCTTTTTGGTGGAGGAGAGCCATGAACGCCATTTTTTTAAAAAGAACATTTCACGAGAGCCATACCATTTTTAAAAAACGCAGAATAAAGCATGTATTTCAATTAAGCCCAACAATTTTAGAGTGTACTTTGAAGTTATTGCTTTTATTGATAACAGTTAAGTATAGGGTTGCCAACTCCCTTGTCCTGTTTCAACTCAACATGGAACCCATACTTTTATTTATAAATACAGGGCGATTCCATGCATTTCAAGGGCTGGTTGGCAACTCTAAATAAGTAAGAGCCATATATAGTTCCCAAAAGAGCCACATGTGGCTCCCAAGCCAAAGGTTCCTGACCCCTGGCTGCACTATAGGCTATCGCTGAGGGTGGCTTTCCTCTCTCTATGACTGTACCAAGGAAAAAGCAAGACTTTCTGCTTACACCCCCCCCACCACACACACACACACTTAATCTCTCTCTCTCTCTCTCTCTCTCTCTCTCTCTCTCTCTCTCTCTCTCTCTCTCTCTCTCTCTCTCTCTCTCTCCCTCCCTCTCTCTCTCTCTCTCTCTCTAACTCTCTCTCTCTCTCTCTCTCTCTCTCTCTCTCTCTCTCTCTCTCTCTCTCTCACACCACACACAATCTCATTCCCAACACAGGCCACAACTTGAGAGTCTGGCTCTTGATTATCAGAAAGAAAGAAAGAAAAGAAAAGGAGATTCACTTCCTGTT
>NW_026945539.1:22500-50000 GCF_034702125.1 Engraulis encrasicolus | reverse complement strand
TGTGACGTGTTTACTCCATGTAATTAGCATAGCCAAATTAGCATAGCCAAACATGAGCCAGAGAGGTGGTTACTCGTCACCACAGAAGCCACCATATCTACTAGAGAAGTTAAAACCAAACCAAAACAATCGCGTGTATATATGTGTAATAAGAAGACAATGTGGAACTCGCAGGATTACAAGAATGTGAAGATATGCGGAGAACTTGCGTTCATTCGCGTTCATTTGTTTCTCTGTGTTGTCAACGAGGCGCGAAGCAGAGCATGCTGGGAGCTGTAGTCCGCTTCCGACCAGATTGGCACAATTTCTATTTTTCTTAAAATAGCAAAAAACTACTCAGGATTTTCACAGGTAGTACTTCACCCCATTGTGTACCCTGAAAAATGTGTCTGGTGTTATAGTTCCTAGTCATATCTTTGTGGGATTTTTTAAAAAACTCGTCTATGGGAGTTTCAATAGGGTCGCCCTGGTGTTTGGAACGTAACCGCTAGGATCGCTGTTTTCCACTTTCCCTCCCAATAGGGCACCAGATGTCTTGGGGGCGCCATAGTTAGTTAAAAAAAAAACCTAAAAAACAGTTGGGTTAAAAAAACCCATTAGGCTGCTTAATAAATCTTTTGGTTGTCCTGATCATCTTGTCTTTTGTCCTAGAGGGGTTGGGGTTATTGAGTCTCTTCATTGTGTGTAGGCTATTTGTGTTTTGGAACTGTGTCAGACATATTGTAAATGGCAAAGCACATTTTTTTGGAAAGGACAATAAATTATCTATGTATCTATCTATCTGTCTGTCTGTCTGTCTGTCTGTCTGTCTGTCTGTCTGTCTATCTATCTATCTATCTATCTATCTATCTATCTATCTATCTATCTATCTATCTATCTATCTATCTATCTATCTATCTATCTGCAGTAGGGTGGGATGTCTCGAGGGTCATTTATGACCCTTGAGGCCGTTTAATCCGGTTCCACACCCCTTCAAGAATGTTCCACTGCAGAATGCAGAACTCCAGTCCCTCCCATTATCGCCTGTTATGGTATAGCGATAGGCTACACTATACTGCTGCACCTACTACTACACCTGTACTTCTGCACCTCCCTACATTGGCTCATGTAGGCCTGGTGCAGAGCATCCACCCAGAGATTCCCTTTGCCAGAGTATACTGCCCCACAGAGGCGAAGCGCAGTAACTACATATTGTGTACAAAATTGAGTTTATTTGCAGCATTGTGCTCAAACACAACACGTCTGTCTGCATCTGGAACTATGAGTGCTTAAAAAGTAGAGAAAATGTGCTCACATTATCGCCTCATGATTCTCATTGTTCTGAACTGGGAGTTGAATCCCACATAAACCATAAATGAATGAAGGAAGCAAAGGAACAGCTCTCTTCAGATTTTGGCAAATAAACAAAGAAAATATCTGAAGAGTGCTGTCCTTTGCTTCCTTCATTCAACCATGAGTAGGCTGCCATTTTCACCAGGACTCCCTGGCAGAATAAATGCTTAAAGATAAATAGGCCTACAAATGAATAAATAAACCAATAAAAACACTCGAGAATGGAAATATAGCCCCCTTGGTTCTTGGGCCCCTGGTGTAGGCCTAGGCTACAGCAGCGGGGTGGCAAGACGTCCTCCTTTAGGGAGGACAGTCCTCCTTTTCAGTACATTGTCCGGCGTAAGGCACAGCATTAAAGGCGTATGCCACTATTTTGGGGCTTAATACAGTTAAAATCGTTGGCTGGGGTTTATAAAGGTGGTAAAGTGTCTTATTTTTCATGTAAGCCGTTGTCTTGCTTTCAGAGTTAAAAGAGGGAATATGTCGCTAAGCTAGTGAAAGTCAATGGATCCATGTAGCATTGTAGCATGCTACACGAATCCATTGACTTTCACTAGCCTAGCGACATGCTCCCTCTTTTAACTTGTCTTAAAGCAAGACAACGGCTTACATGAAAAATAAGACACTTTACCACCTTTATAAACCCTGGCCAACGAGTTTAACTGTATTAAGCCCCAAAATAGTGGCATACCCCTTTAAGCCGGACAAAAATGCATTAAAATGCATGAAATTGCATCTAAAAAACGCCAATTTTCATGGGGGAGGACCCCCAAACCCCCCGTCCTAAAATATGTGCTCCTTTTTCCAGTCACGGACATGGTCACCCTAAGCAGCGCTGAGGCTGAGTTGTAAAGAATAAGTGTTGTTTCTGGTGGCGTTGAGGCTGTGTTGTGAAATGTTGCTCTAGTTGTTATGTGAATGTAGTCCTCTACAGTAGTGGCTCAGGTGATAGAGGAGCTGTTTGGCAACCTGAAGATTGCAGGTTCGAGCCCCACTTTGCCTTACCCCGTCGATTTGTCCTTGAGGAAGATACTTGGAACTCACCCCAAGTTGCTCCTGGTGGCAGGGTGGTAGCCTACCTCCTGTGTGCAGCCACTGCCACCAGTGTGTGAACTTGAGGCATATAATTATGTAAAGCACTTTGAGTGCTTGAAGGAGTGGAAAGGTGCTGCTGTATAAATATAAATGCAGTCCATTTACCATTTGTTTCTGTCAGCAGGTGATGGTTTTCAACTCTATCTTTTGGCATTCTGCACTGAGCTGCGCTGCGCTGCGCAGTGGCCTCCCTCACTCACATGCACATTCACCAGAGCCGTTCATAAAGATACGGCTCTACATTCACTAGACAATGGCGCCATCTCGTGGTCAAGTAGGAAAACACATAAGGCAGACTCACCAGTTATCTTCAGATTTTCATAAATATGTACTAGTCTAGCGGAATTCTTTCATATTTACTACTAGTGTGACCAAATTAGGTTATAGTAAGCTTTGCAGCTAAAATATCTATTTCTGGAAATTCAAAAAGGCAAACCATGGAGGCCTAAAAGAGCAATTTTCATGTTGGCCTGAAAAGTGAATTCTTAGAAGCAGCATGAATTCTGGAAATGAACTACCGGTAGGGCAACTGAAAATATTACACAGTGTGCACCTAAGCATAAGATGCAACACTATAATGCTGTTCTCATTGATTATAGTAGATAGATCTAATGTGTACCAGGCCTATATTATTACTTTAGTTCTTCTATTCATAGATTCTAAAATATTTCAGAAGTACGTGGCCCACTACTGGCGCGAAAAGAAAGTTCTGGAACGTGACAAGCAGCAGCTCGTGCCACCTTGTCTTCTTCTTCAGTTGCTTTAGCTTGCAGGCAGCCTGGCGGCTCATCATTCTGAGGTAAATCATCCGTAACTGACATCTTTCTCAACTAGAAGAAGCGCCAAATCCACAGATAAATATCCTGATTTGTTTTATTCGCTGGAACAGGTTGGTGACATTGGGTTTAAATAACTGATCTCTAATTAGTAATTTCATCTAAATGTCTGATTCAATGAAACCAATGTCATCTCAAATTGGCTGGTTTACCCAAATTAGCATAGGGGTAAGCTTATTTGGCACAAGCTAACTGCAGTCGCTGAAAGGACATTATTGTTGGAAACATGAATGTTATTTTTGAATGTCACTCGGTGTTGAGGTCTAGTATTAGTTAACGTGATTTTTTTTTATATCCCACGAAGCTGGCAAAATAGAAAACGGGGAAAGTATTTTGTTGCAGCGATAACTTATTTCGTATTCTGTCCTAGATAATTTTCCTCATCAAACTAACCCTGTTTAACGGAGTTGGTTTTGTTGGTCTGGTGTTAGCTTAGCTAGCAATTAGCGAAGGTTAGAAAAAATAATAAAACGGTCAATGGGTAAAAATTAAAATAATTGCCTTTTCCTAGCAGCTGACAGTTAATACATAATCAGACAAGACCACCGAGAAACGGTGTAAAATGTCGGGTTTTTCCAAAGTGAAGGTTGAGATTTAATTTCTGGTTACTTTTGATTTGTTTGAATAAAACAAAAACGACTAGTAGGCTAGTAGCTGGAGCATTTGGACGAATCTCTGTGGCATTGATGTAGTCCATGGGCCGGAGCAGAAGTTGGTATCACCTGGGGTGGCAAAGTCTATCAATGTTTTTTGTAATCCTCCATGCCTGAGGGACATTATTTGGTATGATAGCCCTCTGGAAGTGGTAGCTTTCTTATATTTTTACTCACTTTTATAATGACACCCAGTGCATTTCGCAATACATGCCTATATATGGATGTAGGCGTATGCAAGTGTCTGTGATGATGGTGTATGTTTTTATTGATGTTACATCACATGTAGACACCTTAGGGATTGTAAAAATATACAGGTTTGATGGATAATGCACTTTCCTATGAATTATATAGGTCAAAATATATCCGTCATACACTTTTTCAGCAATATAATACAATGTTAGAATGATGCAGAAGCCTGTAGGAGGGTGGGTCAAATCCTAAGACTTGCTATAGCATGTCTGTAGAGTGTGGGCTTTCAGAAAATACATGTGTTTGCTAGTTTAATATAAACTATACACCTATTTAGGCCAAAATCCCATAACTGTCTAATGGATTTCAATGGAAATCAATGCATTTCAATGTAATCCCAAACACATTACATAACAATGGTATAGAGGAATGTAGGAAGTTGGGAGATGTCACAATGCACATTATATCACATCTGGAGTGTGTAGACCTCGGAAAATAAATGGATTTGATAGCTTAATAGAAATTACACAGTTATTTTATACCCACACCTCATGGCCGTCCATTAAAAATCAATGCATTTCAAAGTACAATGTACTTTGCAGAACTTATGTACGGATAGAGGAAGTTGAGACCCCAGGGGGATAGGTTGGATTGCAACTTTTTCTATATCATATCTGGAGAGTGTGTGCTTTCAGAAAATACATGGGTTTGATCGCCGAATATAAGGTATGTTGCTATTTTAGGCCTAGAACTCATACTTGTCCAATGGATTTGAATGAAAACCAATGCATTGCAATGTAATGCAAAGTATATTACAGAAATGTGTTGTAGAGGAATGTAGGAAATTGGGAGTTGTCCCAATGCATATTATATCACATCTAGAGTATGTAGACGTTTAGAAAGTATATGGACTAAATCAATGATTCTCGAACTTTAGGCCTGGGGCCACTGGTTGGCCCTTACTGTATTCCAAGTGGGACTTGAAATCATTTTCTAAAAATCAAAAATCACATTTGTTTATAGTGTATGTTTCGTTTTATTTTTTCAGTCAGTGATGAGCCCTGAAGAAGTATGAACATTTCAAGGGGACCCCGAGTTGGAATAGGTTGAGCACCCCTGGATTAGACAGTTTGATACACATTACAGAGTTATTTAGACCCAAACCTCATAGCCGTCCATTGAAAATCAAAGCATTTCCAGGTAATGCAAAGTGCAGAAGTAAGGTATTGCTCAATGTAAGATGACAGACCTCTCAATGCATATTATATAGCTACTGTAGACCTTTGGAAAACAAATGGGCTTGATATGCAGTACAGTTATTTTAGACTCAAAACTCATTTAGCCATTGAAAATCAAACTAGGCTATATTACAGAATGAAGGTAGGTCTAAAGTGTAACGGAGAAAACTGGAAGATGCAATTGCAATTGCACACACATCAGTTTCAAGAACAGCACATGGAGATCCTGCATAACAGTATTTTCATTTTGTCTGGAACTAAACTAGACCATTACTTTTTCTGAAAATGTGTCTTTTTTTAAACATACCGTACAATCTGACTTGCTGGGTATGTTGACTGCTCTAGTGTCAAAGACACATAAGACTAGGTACATCATGATAAAGACAGAAATGGCAGCAGGTGAGTCCTGTTTAACTTCATATGTGTTGTGACTGAGATGTTGGAGAATGAGTAAGTACATGATGAACAATAACTATACTACAGACTTTTGAGAACACCAACCAGTGGGAATATAACTCCACAAACATGCTGGAGGGAAGAAGGAATCTCACAGGGATTTGATGATTCACCAAGGAAGAAAAGATATTCAAGGGAAACTAGTGCCTTGCATTGATTGTTGCCTCTGAGACTAATAGAGTGAAGCACAAAAAGTGAATTGAAATCATTGACTGCATGTGAAGTGTGAAGTGTGTAGTGTGAAGTGGGGCGAAGAGCAGGTGGGGTCCTGATCTCTAAGGAAAAGGATAAAAATGAACATCTGCCAGTTCAACACAATTTCCTCACTTACTATTTTGGAAATTAATCTCCTTTTCAGTGTTATTTCACAAAGGATGGCCAATCATGCACATTGATACTGTTCAAAGGGCGGCATGTCTGGATTTAGTGTCAGGTCATGCTGTGTGTTACCCAAACAGCAAAGCTGGAAAAAAGAACCTCCATGTAATCTTCCTGGATCTTGCTGATGTCTTTGGCGACATGCCCCATGAGCTCAGTGATGTGCCCCCCATTTAAGAAAGTCCCCATTTGAACAGTAACTGGAAAGAGGACTTTCAGCTTACATCAAGATGTGGCTTGAAGTTTCAAGATGCCCATTACCAATCTCACAACTTGCAGTGCAACAAGGCATGACTACAGATGACACTAAATTCAGACATACTGTACTGTATCGTGAGTCCAGAGATCAGTGGTAAGGAAAAGGCATCACTTGTGGTTACTTAGTGCAAGTGGAGACCTGCAATGGGAATGAGGCATCATCAGCTCCCAAGGAGGCTGGAGATATTGGTGTATCCTTCAGTTTCCTATTCATACAGCCATTTCCTTTGGATATTGCCTCCACATGCCCTCAGACAAGTCAACCAGCTTATTATTTAGTACATTGTACCATGGAAAGGTACATCACAGCTGGGAAATTGAAGTCTGCATTGAAGAGGTTATATAGTGATGATAATAGTGATGGAGATTTTGAAAATTACAATTCACACATATTATAATTTGTTAAAACAACATACCATAGGTGCAATTTCCATGTTATGTGTGAAGGATTCTGAATGCACTATTTGCATTCTTTTCATTGAACAGTTGGTGTCATTAAATTCTCATTTCTGTGAGTGAGCTGACACTTGTAATATTCTTCTTTTGCAAATGCCATTCTGAGAGTTACGTATCCTCTTGACCTCTTGCCTTGTCCTAATTAATCTTGTTTTCAAACACTTGAGTGTCCACCTCCTGTACACTCAAGTTGAACCATTTTTGCAACCAAGACACTATGGTCTCTATCAAGATCTAATATGCCTGGTCAGCCATTGAATAGTACTTTCTGAAAATAACATCCACATGCCTATCAACTAATCATCCACAGGGTGTCAGAAACTTTTTCCATAACTGCAAGTAGGCTATATGATAAAAGGGAGACCAGGCAACATTTTTTCACTTCATGGGTGACCCAATACTACCAGTGTTTTATGGATTTGAGGTTCAACAAAACAAAATTGCCAAAAGAAAATCTCATTTCATGTAAAGAAGTAAGCGTGATCAAGTTTGTATCGATAACACTCTGGCCCATTTTAGGACATCTCAGCATGTATCTCCAGCACATGCCTACCATCACTTTAATTTTTAGAAATATAGGCTAAATGTGTCCTGGCCCACTGACTGAAAAAAAGATTATTTAACATAATGTATGTAGGCTTTCTAAAGATCCACTGGATGTGACATTTGTGTTGTGATATCTCCCAACTTCCTACATTCCTCTACCTTAGTTCTACAATGTAATTGCAGAACTTGCATTTGCAATGCATTTCAATGGTCAGCATCTAAAGTACCTGAATTATGTGCATTTAGCAATCTAATCCATATATATTCCAAAGGTTCATAATGTGCATTGACACATCTCCCAACTTCCTCTATCCCTACATAAGCTCTGTAAACTCCTAAAGATTTCATACTTTTAAATGCATTGATTTTGAATGGACGGCCATGAGTTGTGGGTCTAAAATAAGTGGGTTATTTGTAGTAAGTTATCCAATCCATGTATTTTCTTAGGTCTATACACTGTAGATGTGATATAATGTGCATTGAGGCATCTCACAACTTCCTACATTCCAATATACCTTAGTTATGTAATATGCTTTGCATTACATTGAAATGCATTGATTTCCATTGAAATCCATTGGACAGTTATAGGTTTTGGGTCTAAATAGGAGTATAATTTATATCAAACTAGCAAACCCATTTATTTTTTTTAATGCCCACACCCTACAGATATGATATAGCAATCATTGGGATTTGACCCACCCTCCTACAGGCTTCTGCATCAATCTAACCTTGCATTATATTGCTGAAAAAGTGTATGACGGATACATTTTGACTTACATAATTCATAGGAAAGTACATTATCCATCAAACCTGTATATTTTTAAAACCCATAAGGTGTCTACATGTGATGTAACATCAATAAAAACATATACCATCATCACAGACACTTACATACGCCTACATCCATATATAGGCATGTATTGCGAAATGCACTGGGTGTCATTATAAAAGTGAGTAAAAATATAAGAAAGCTACCACTTCCAGAGGGCTATCATACCAAATAATGTCCCTCAGGCATGGAGGATTACAAAAAACATTGATAGACTTTGCCACCCCAGGTGATACCAATATGTGAAAATTTGACCTCTGGCTCATGTACTAATGTGGGTGTGTGGAAAATTACGCTTCACAACTCACAAGCACATACAAGGATTCTATGAAGTCTGTTCACCAAAGCTCAGGTGTTGAAATTGTAATGTGAACTAAAAACCTCTCTCTTTCTCTCTGGTGACAGCAGAGTCTGAATTTCGTGATCAGCCATGAGTTCATCTGATGAGGTTTGTACATTGCAATAACACCAGTACAGTGTCATGTTATGTGCTGAGCATTAGCTAAATGTAATGTAATATGTAATAAGTAATGTAATAATGTAATAAGTAATGTAATGTAATATGACCAGCGTTAGCTTAATGTAATGTAATGTGTGCCACAGTGATGCACGCAAGCTATTTCATGTACTGTACACATAAGAGTGCCTTCACCCCTCTGGTTAGCAACATGCAACACATAAGGCCTTTTTCAGATCAGAGCGGGGAAGCGGGTTGGGACCGAAGTGATTTTTACCAGCGGTGGCGAAAATACATGGAAACAGATCTGTCCTTCTACACCACGCCACGCTCTACTTGGCTACATACAATACATACACTCACTACATACAATACATACACTCATTCAGTCAATCTATCACACAAATCAACAGAACATCAGCTAGAACCATGCATTAGCTAGAACACACACACACACACACACTTCAATTGCATTTTGTTTTACAAACATGTACCTGTGTGTGTGTGTGTGTGTGTGTGTGTGTGTGTGTGTGTGTGTGTGTGTGTGTGTGTGTGTGTGTGTGTGTGTGTGTGTGTGTGTGTGTTTCATCTAGGAATCCCTGGAGAGGCTGAGTGTTTATTTCAGCACGTCAGAATGGTCTCAGCTGTCGTTTTGGGAAAAGAAGAGGTACAAGAGGATGAAAAGAAACTACCTCTTCATGCAATCCATAGGTAATAACACACACACACACACACACACACACACACACGCAGGCACATTCACCTGTTCATGTTATCCAAAGATAAGACGCATGTACAAATCACATGGGAGATGGGAGGTTGGGCAGCCGTGACTAATGGCTAGGGTGGTAGTTTAACGATCAGAAGGTGGCAGGTTCGAATCCCACCCTTACCTCTCCCTACATCTCCATCCATGGCTGAAGTGCCCTTGAGCAAGGCACCTATCCCCCACATTGCTCCAGGGACTGTAACCAATACCCTGCAAATAACTGTAAGTCACTTTGGCTTTTATAAAAGTTTAAAAAAAAAAATATATATATATATATATATATATATATATATATATATATATATATATATTAGGGGTGGGCATAGATTATTTTTTTTAATCTAGATTAATCTCACTGTAATTATGAAATTAATCTAGATTAATCTAGATTAATCTATATCAAAATGGCTCATTCAGAATAGGCACGATAGCGAAATAATGCCGAAAAAAACCTTGGGGTTTCTTAAGACAGATGGCGCATTAGACCAGAGCTCATCTTTTTTTCCAAAATGCATCTCATCTTCAAAAAATGGTCATGTTGATACTTGGAGATGAAAAAATCACAGCAATATGTGTAAAGTGTGTCCAATATGTTAGGAAGCATTTACAGTTATAAGATACTGAAATTTCAAAATGAACAGCGCTATAAGTTGTAGAGGCAAATACAGATAAATCTATCAAACATTTAGGCTATTTAAACAATATTACCTCAACAATTCAGCATTTCATTTCTAATGGGGAGAGAGAGAGAGAGAGAAAGAGAGAGAATCTGCCACTGACTGTTAAAAGGAGCAGCGGCTCCTTTAAGAGAGGGAGGAGCTCTGCTGTAGGCACAACAGCCCTCAGCAGAGCCAGGCTACTGCATATGCCTATCTACTTGTAGAACCTATAGAACTGGCACACGGCGATTTGACAGCTGTTCTCAGAGTTAGAATGCCAGATGAGTTACAACTCGACATGAATTCAGTTTGCAAAAAAAAAAAAGTCAAGCGCGACAACCGCGAGGTTTGTTACCGTCGGACATGAGAATATCTCACTCAATCGCAAATGTGCGCGATTGCAACACAAACATTCAGCGAGAGTAGATATTGACAGTTTCAGTTTGACAATCTTCAAAATGCATAGGACTATCACACGGAATGTTTTGCAATTATAGCACAGGCAAGATTTCTGGAAGTTGTTTATGTATTCAATGCAATGCGTGAGGAAATGTAGGCTATGTCGGGCTGGTAGCTTCTCACACACAATAATGTATCTCTATGCTTCACCTCAAACAATCTCTTTAGTCTACCACTTATGAAAAAGCACTCAAACAACAACTACCACGGCAGAGGGATTAATGTTTTCTGCTGCAAACACTTCATATTTAGTTGGTCTGCTGAAACAACAGGTGGAGAGAGGAGAAGCGACTGGAGCGCAGTCTAAAAGCGTCTGTCAATTAAATGCTATGGTGACGTGCATACCCAAACTCCAAACCTATATTTTGAGAATAGATTAACGTGCGATATTTTCTTTATCGCGCGACAAGAGTCTCACATTATCGCAGCACGTTAACGACGATAACGGCCCACCACTAATATATATGTGGTATATATATATGAGTGATTCTACGATTCCCCTACACTTTTGGCAAAAGCAAAATGTCAATTATCAGTATTTTTTTTCAACTAAATGACCTAGATGTTTACATAGTGTATATATTTAAGTTTCCAAACAAACAAATTGCCAAGCTTAATCTTAAATCATTTGATAAATACTCTAATGAAAGCGAACATTTGCTTAATTATTTTGTCAACAGTGTTATGGACAAATACTATGTCATTTCAAACATATATAAAAATACTACAGAGTTGAAACAATATATGTTTGAAAGTGCTTATGTCCCTTAGCAGTAATGTTGTCATTAATCTGTGCAACTGATATAGAAAATGTGATTGTTGAGCTTCATAAGTAGGATTTTATGAGTCACTGTGATACATACTGACACATTTTTCATCATAAATCCCTGTAACGTCTGATTTGAATATAGTCACCCTCCTTACACAAGACTTCCTTCTCCAGAGATAATCCCTAGTGTATGTTCATAGGATTTTTCCAACACATAAGGGATCAATAGCGCAAAAACACTTTCAAAACAGTCAACGGTGTTACTCAACTGTGTTAGGGTCAACAGTGCAGGGGAACAAGTCGGCACTTTTTTAGGAGAAAAAAACAGAGCAGACAAACCCATCTCCCTAGAACACAAATTATTTTGTTTGTTTGTCTGTCCATATGGATATAAATTGGCAAAAACATACTCCTCCTCAACTGTCATCAGTGTTGCCAGATTGGGCTGGTTCCCGCCCAATTGGGCTGCTTAGGATGGCCGTGTGCGGGCAAAAATGGCATCTATCAGAAAAACCTTCCCACTGCCATATACATCAATAGAATTGGGCGGGTTCTTAGGGCGGATTTTGATCATTTTTTGGGCTGGAAATCATCAGCCTCATCTGGCAACCCTGACTGTCATACTTAATTGTAACACCATTGACGGTAACACCGTTGACATTTCAGCCATTTTTATGGTGTTGTGCTAACTGAGCACTTCAGAAGTTCCACCACAACACCTTCATCAATTCATGTATCTGTATGCTTTATCTGTGTTTTTCTACATGTGATTTCTAATTCAGATTCTTATGAATATGTTGATAACACTGTTGACAGGCAATTTTCCCGCTATGAGAACATGAAAAAGAATGGATTAAATTATGGAAGGATGGAGCTCAAAATTTACCAAAAAGTCTTCCTGTATCCTGCCAAAGAGGTTATGACATCACGTGATGTTATTCGTATGGCCTAAGACCAAACCATTACTGATTTATGGAGGAGGTTTCAGACCGTGACACGGTTAACATAGGTTTCGTGGACACACACAAAATGGCAAATTTCATGTATAATGGAAAGGACAGTGGTCTTTCTGACAGTTTTGGCATATTGTGATGATTACTTTGAATCAACATTTGCAATCATCTTGGGCAAAACAAGTTTCTTTACATGCTAATATGAAGACTGAATCTGACATTTGGAAAACAGGACGGCATGAAAACGCCCAAAACCAGTATTAAATATTCATTCTTGCTGAGGGAAATAATGCTATGTCTACACTTTCTGTATTATATGAAAGATAAATGTTTTCTAATGTCCAAAACATCATTGGATGCAGTTAATAGTTAGTGGAATTGCCAAATAAAATCCACGGACTTAAAAGTGTAGGCGAATTAGAGAATCACTCATATATATATATATATATATATATATATATATATATATATATATGTGTGTATATATATATATATGTGTGTATATATATATATATATGTGTGTATATATATATATATGTGTATATATATATATATATATATATATATATATATATATATATATAAACTTAATTGCAATGTAATGTAATGTTTTGATACATTTATTGAGGAATGCTCATTCCTTTCACTATTTCCCTCATTCGTTCACTCTGTATACCTCTTTCTTTATCAATTCTTCACCTTCCTCCCTCCCTCTCTCTCTCTCTCTCTTAGGTCTGTCGTCTCAAGCTCCAGAGTTCATGAGGAAGAGGGGCGGGACTAAAAGACAGAGGGCCACGCCCCCACCACTGACTGATAGCAGTGACTCTGAAGAAGAGGAATGGACACCCAGCATGGAGAGACCACGACCAGGTCACACACACACACACACACACACACACACACACACACACACGCACCCACACCCAGCATGGAGAGACCACGACCAGGTCACACACACACACACACACACACACACACACACACACACACACACACACACACACACACACACGCACAGCATGGAGAGACCACGACCAGGTCACACACACACACACACACACACACACACACACACACACACACACACACACACACACACACCCAGCATGGAGAGACCACGACCAGGTCACACACACACACACACACACACAGCAGCAGCAGCAGGAACTCAGAAGAGGCTCGGACACCCTACATGGAGAGACCACGACCAGGTCACACACACACACACACACACACACGCACAGCATGGAGAGACCACGACCAGGTCACACACACATAGGGCTGTCACGGTGTGAAATTTTAGGCTCACGGTTATTGTGGCCAAAATTACCACGGTTTACGGTATTATCGCGTTTTTTTTTTTTTTTTTTTTTTTTTTTTTAATGCCGACACTAAAGGCGACATGGTACCGCAAACCTCGAACAAAAACCTTACATTGCGCAATCATTTATAGCCTAATCCACGTGTAGCCTAATAAACACAGGAACAGTATTTGAAAGCTTAGACCCTAAGAATGTTTTAGCACTATTTTACAGATATTTGAACATATTGTTTGTGCGTTATTGTTAATTTATTACAAAATGTCACGTTTCAAATTTCACCTCAAGCCCCAACTTTCACGGCGTCTCATTACCTTGCTATGAGTAGACATCGAAAACGTGGATAAATCCTAGCATGCATGGTGTCAAAATGCTCCTCTAGCATCCATGGGGTTAGAGCACATGTAGTTTTTTCACTGTATTTCAACCACATGTGCAACCCGACTATAACTAAACCAGTTTACTGTGTTACGATCGCAGATTTTTTTCCTCCCCTTGTGCTTTTGCATTTTCGAATGGACTACCTCCATATGACCAACGCCTTTTCACGTGACCCCTTTACAGTTAGTAAACACATATGGCCATGCGCCATGTACAGAAACTAGATATTTGTTTTTCCCCGAAATAAGAAAACAGATGGTCACGGTAACTTCAGATATGCGGGCTGTGCAAACTCCATATAGTGAATGGGTTGCGCTCTCCCGACAGCACCGCAGTGAAATGCAGGCATGGCTCGACTAGTGAGTGGGGACGCAACGCAACCTGTTTACACAGAACCTCTCTAGTGATGAGGCTGTGCACACATGCCTCTGTCTCGCTAGTCAACGTAGCCTAACGAGTTGACACCGGGCAGCAAGCACGTGAATCATGGCTCTCATATTCTGGGAATGAAAAACATAGGCTCTTCGAGACGTATGAAAAATTACCAAAAACGAGCCAACGAGATGTTTCGGCGAAGCTTGGCATTCCTCAGGAGGCTACCTTGTGTTTAAACTGCTCCAGGCTGCGTCTCCCCACGAGTCCCTCCCTCCCACTCCCCCTCGCCCTTCTCATCTCTCCTATGCCAGCAATCCCAGCGCCACTTTCCCAATTCCAAGCAGTTCTTAGAGTGGCTTTTTAAAACTGTGTCAAAAAAACACGTTGTAGGCTAGGCTACTACTGTACAGCAGGCTATGCAACAGTGTGTTATTTATCGGTGTAGCAATTTCAAGTGCCCAGTCTAGCCGCGTTTTGCATGCATAACCTGAATCACACTGTGCAGAAACTCGCCAGAAGACGCTTGTCGAATGGGAACTTTACAAACTTATTTGACATCATAAGAGATGACGACCCGTGCGTGGTCTTCGAAATGCATACAAGCCTCGTCTTTCTCAGCGCTCATTTTTGGCAGACAGGTAGAGACAAAAAAAAAGAGGTGAAATAATACAAATTCGGTTTTAGTAATCAACCGCTTACAGTGTTAAAATTGGCCCGGACAAACGTGACCACTATAAGCGGATTCCACTGTTAACATTCTGTACGGTTAGGTGAGTTATGGAAATGATATTGTCACTCACGTCTCGTCACCGTCAAACTATTTAGGAGTGTCAGGGATGAAAGATATCCCGGTGTAACGGTGTGCGGTAAGGTAACCCACCGAGATAACACCGTATTTTAAAATTCAGACGGTTATCTTCACCGTCATCATATTTAAGCACGGTTACCGTGAAAACCGGTAACCGTGACAGCCCTACACACACACACACACACACACAGCAGCGACCAGGTCACACACACACACACACACACACACTCAAACTCAAGGAGCGACCAGGTCACTCTCTCTAAAGGGCCGTACACACACGTCGCTACTAGTTACTCGCTCAGCGGATGAAGTCAATAGAATGTCGATGTGTTCCAGCGAGACTCGCAGGCGAGTAGGTGAGCACTGTATAAGCGATGCGATGTGGGCAGATTCCGAGTTGAAAATATTTTATCTTCGAGCGAGGCGAGTAAGCGAGTAACCAATTGGAATGCAGAGTTCGGTACTTCTCGCCTGTTCATTGGCAGTTAAAGCCGCGGGAACTTTCAGTGAACGTTCCATGAAAGAGTGGCGAGTAGGCGAGCAAGCGAAAAGCTAGCTCTGTGTGTGTACGCAGCTTAACTCTCTCTCTCTTTCTCAAAAATACACCTAGCATGCAGAGACCACGGTCAGGTCTCTTTCTCTCTCTCTCTCTCTCTCTCTCTCTCTCTCTCCAGACAGCTTAGAGATGACGCACAATGCAGATGATGTAATAGACATAACTAGGTGACTGATGATGAAGATGACGATGACAACATTTCAGTGCAATAACAAAATTATGGCAGATAATGGATGATGGTGATGATGCTGCTTTTGATGGTGGTGGTGACGATGGTGATGATGATGATGGAGATGATGGTGGTGGTGATGATGATGATGGTGGTGATGATGATGGTGGCAGCGCTCGAAATTAACGGTGTCCCGACGTCCCGGGGACCATAAAACATGTTGTGGGGACACAAAGTTATCATTTCTGGGACAATGCCGGGACCGTCCAAAAATATAAATGAAAAGATTCAAAAAGTAGGCTATTATATTTGCAAAGCCATCACACTGGGACATTAGCCTAACTCAACACCAACCATCAGCGAAAATAGCAACAGAAAACTTTCCTATAAACGTCCGCATTGTGTTCTAGAATGTTGATTAAGATTTCGCAGCTGCGACTGCAAGCGCGTGTTTCTTCGGACTGCTGCTGAGAGGTTGTCCCGTTGGTTATGCCATTTCACCCTGAACTAGAAATGCTCTTAGAGAAAACGGGCTCTGGATTGTTGATTTTTCAAGCCAACAAGGATATATTGCAGTAGACATGGTTAAGCTGTGAGAGGAATGGAGTTCGGTTTTGCTAATATTTCAGGTAAGCAAAGCAACAGCCCCAAACAATGCGCAGTTGTCTGTGGCCACCTGTCGCGTGCTATCTGCCCAAAACACCAGAAACGCGAGCTGGCTCTAAAGTAGATTAACCCTCATTCATACATAGCAACAGGCGCGGAGTGGCCATCGGGAGATCGGGGACTTGTCCCGGTGGGCCGCGGCCGCGAAATATATTACAGCGGCCGTAATATATTCTCAGCCGGCCCCAAAGTATTTGGCCAAACTATGCTCTCGATCGGCCCCAAACTGTCTTCGTCAGAACAAAGGTTAACCAACTGCCATTGATATCTGATCTTTCAAGGAGTTGCCTCATCAGTATATATACCGTCTAGCCGACCGCAATACCTCAGTGACGGTGTCAAAAGTAAATCGACCACACCCCTTCTCTACTGATAATGTTCATACACCGTAGATCGCGGAAGTTTACTAGATCTTAGTAACATAGTTTCGTTTTCAGTATTTCAAGAACCTGTGATATTTAGATTGGTTACCAAGGAATGGAAATATTAGTAAGTTGTGATTTATTTTCCGATTTCCACATGACTGTTACAGTTTACAGTCTGCCACTCCAGATTCACTTGTTCTGTGGTTATTAACTTGGGTTACGGACAGACTCCATCAAGTGGTAAGGAAGTGAACTGCAGTTAAGCAGGAAAACACGTTGTACATGTTTTGATGGCATTGGTTTGTTAGAACTAGCGGTATATCTCCTTACAGTCGAAATAATGTTATATCATACATATATTTATATGTGGCACATTTAGGATGTAGCCTATGTAATGTCTGAAGAAATGGAACAAAATAATTACCACACAAGATTCTGATGTGAGCAGTGCTGGGTGTGTAGCCTAAACTGTGGATTAAAATGTAATTGCAAGAAACAAAGACATTTGCTTCGACGAAGACAGCGTTTTAAGGTAGGCCTACACAGTTTGGTTATTAATTTTGTTGACTTATGGTTGTGCTTTGAAGTAGCCTAGGTTTGGCTTAGTTGCTGCATGGTGGGTTTATTGCACAATGTACACAGACTTTTTGTAAGCTATAGCCTACTCTTCTAAAAATCCCCACACTCAAAACTTTGTGCCCGTGCTCATCCTGTCTTCCTTAAACGATATTTCAATAGGCCTACAAACTGTCAAAATGACAGTGGAGTGCACATTTTCATGGAACAGTAGCGTGATGTAGCCTAACCTGCAATGTTCTATGGTGAATGCTTTGGACTGTGATGGTGGCTGTGTAGGCCTATTTCATCAAGTGTAGGCTACCTCCACTTCAGGTTGATATTTTGACAACACTAATGTCCACATGTAGTAGACCTACGACTGCAGATTTCGTGGTTTTTGTCTTTTTGGTTAGGGAACCATGTTGTTCGCGTTGTTTTTTTTTTTTTTTGGTGTTGGTGGGGGAGGGGGGGTAAAAAGGGCCGCTAAGGGAAAAATTCTCCCGGTGGGAATACTCTTCCCACTCCGCCCATGCATATCAGAAACTGCCTGTAAATTACTTTCCATTAACAAATAGTTAGGGAAACGGCAAGCAAGCTAACAGAGGTAGTTGTTAGCCAAGAACGCCAAGTAGTTTCATTCAAATGTGGCTGGAAATGAAGGCGCTATATTCTGAACATTGTCATATAAACGCAGTTATTTAATTAATGTTGAAGTCTCCGTGTTATTGTTTCTGTGCTGGTAAAAGCAGAAATGCCTATTAGCCAAGGTCTAATTGAAAAGGGAAAAAGTCCACCAGACTTCATTGATTAGCCTACAAGCACGAAGAACGCGCTTCAATTTTACAGCATTGCCAGCGCATTTCTCTCCAATCTCTCTCTTTCTCCCCCTCCCCTCCCTCTCCATGCTAACATATTCCCCTCTCTTTCTCGAAAGTGAGGTAGGCCTAAGTGTGCGGTCGTAGTTTTTTCTCTTGTGCATTTATTTTTAGGTTAACTTATCAAATTGTCTTGATGTCAATGTCAAGTGAATTTAAAGCGGAAAGGAAACGTCTTGCAATGCGTTGTCATACTCCTAATGCGGCCCCAAAACCTACCGCATCTTCTTCCACTTAGCCTGATTATCATCGACTTTCACATCTCTTCGAGATTGACTGAAGCACGGCCTGGCTATCTTCCACTGGCATGCCCATCACAACCAGTGGCCAAAGTCAGACTAGGTTAGACTATTGCCACTTTTTAACTAAAGCTAAACAGACACTGAATTGTTATTGATATGTAGTAGACTAAATGAAAGCTGTTTTTTTCTGTAGGCTAAATAGGCTACAACAGAGTAACAGGCTGGCTGCAATAGAGTCTACAATAGCCTACATGATGGGTAGGCTATATTGGTGCATAAAGCAATCAGTTTGACAAATATAATGTCATTGAATGCAGATTTCCTCATATCACCATGCTCATATATTCTTGAAAAACGAAATGTGCACGGTTACTCAAGGCATTTTTCTATGTAGCCCCTTAATGCGCGCTGTACCTCCAGTGGCACGCTGTAATAGTCATTGAAATGTAACTACCACAGCACTACAATACTATGACACAACACAGACCCTTTAGTAATGCACCACGACTTGGTCATTACCATACTGGTAACAACAAATGTATAAAGCCGCGTCTTAAGGGGATAAGGCACAGATGTTCATGATTTAACACACCCTAATTTTTTCTTAAAGACCTGAATTCACAGTTGCACTGCAAAAAAAAAACATAATCACACATAAAATTGAACGTGGACATAATTTACCACTTATTTAGGCGCGAAAAAAATGGGGACACTTCTGGTTACATTCGGGACAATACAAAGTGGAATCCGGGACCATTGCGGGACACAAAGGAAAAAAGTTAATTTCGAGCCCTGGATGGTGGTGATGATGGTGGTGGTGGTGATGATGGTGATGATGATGATGGTGATGATGAGTATGATGATGATGGTGATGATGATGATGATAAAGATGATGATGATGATGGTGGTGATGATGGTGGTGGTGGTGATGATGATGAAGGTGATGATGATGATGGTGGTGGTGATGATGGTGATGATGATGATGACGATGATGATGATGATGGTGATGACGATGATGATGATAAAGATGATGGTGGTGATGATGGTGATGATGATGGTGGTGATGATGATGATGATGGTGGTGATGATGATGATGATGGTGGTGGTGATGATGATGGTGGTGATGATGATGATGTCATGATTAGGGGTCGACCGATACAGGTTTTTTTCAAGCATCTGTAGCCTATACTGTATTATAGCCACCTAAAAAGGTATACATAAGGCATTAAAAATTCAAAGGACTGTGGCTTGACAGTGGTACAGTAGCATAGAGCTTGACTGTAAATTTGAAAAATGTTGGGGATGACCAAGATTATTATGGGTTTAAATATGTATGCCTATTTTTTCACCTGTATAGGTGTACTTGATTTTCTAGGGCCTTTCACAAAATAAATCAAATCAACAAACAAAAGCCCAAAATAACAAACCAAAGAAATGCAAACAAAATACATAGACAAGTAAAACCATTTTCTTATTTTCTTATTATAAAATACATTGCAAAGAATGCCACCAGTAAAAACACCCCTGTTCAAAATGGTTTGGTCCGCCAAACGGCGGACACCCCTCTATTTTACTCAGATTGGAACATTCACTTGTTGCTGAACGAGGAAGTGGCAGCATGCCGGTGACCTGATCTGTTAAATGTTACAGAACTGTTTTACACAGTATTTCTAACCAAATAAACTTCTATGAATTGAAATAGCCAGTTTGCAAGTGATGTTTGTTACTCATTAGAGATCGCTAAACAGATGGAAGTTGATAAATGAATGACGCTACGAAATGCGCATTTTGAAACGCGGTGGAAATTTACACTGGAACATGCTGGAAGGCACTCGTTACAACGCTAGGTGAGAGTTATGGCAAATGGATGTGATAAATGACCGAACAATGAACCAGGGAAATAAAAACAGTAGTTTACCCTCGTTGGAACAGCTGGTTGGTTGCTCAACGAGATGGCTGCATTATGCAGTCTGCATGCTGGTGAGTTGAATGCTACAGAAATGTTTTACAAGAGGCTATTTTAATTTAGCCAGTTTGCAAGTGATGTTTGCTACCTATTAGCCTAGATGTCGCTAAAACAGATTGAAGTTGATACATGAATGACGGTATGAAATGCGCGTTTTGAAAGGCGGTGGAATTAGACACTGAAACATATGCCGGTAGACACTCAGTTACAACGGTAGAAAGATGGCAAATGGTGATTATTGACTGAACAATGAACCCGGGAATTAAAATCAGTAGGCCTACAGAAAATGGATGGAGCTGAAACATTCTCCCTTTAGGCCTATTGCATGCACATGCCATGTCATTCAGTGTCCACATTAAAATAGGATGCATCTGAAAGTCTAAAATTTTGTGGCAGCCTGCAAGGCTGTTAACTTTACTCCATGAGTGGGGGAGGGGTGACGCAGCTGCGTGCATTGCGGGTCTGCCAGCAACACAGAGCTGCCCGTCTGTAGTCAAAATCTCGGGGTGGGCGTATCGGCCAAAACCGCATGCGTATCGGCCGATGCCGATACACTTCATAAACGCAAATATCGGCCCGATATATCGGCCGGCCGATATATCGGTCGACCCTTAGTCATGATGTGTGGTTTCCTCTTCTGATGTGTGTTTTCCTCTTCTGATGTGTGTTTTCCTTGATGTGTGTTTTCCTCTTCTGATGTGTGTTTTCCTTGATGTGTGTTTTCCTCTTCTGATGTGTGTTTTCCTCTTCTGATGTGTGTTTTCCTCTTCTGATGTGTGTTTTCCTCTTCTGATGTGTGTTTTCCTCTTCTGATGTGTGTGTGTGTGTGTTTTCCTCTTCTGATGTGTGTTTTCCTCTTCTGATGTGTGTGTGTGTGTGTTTTCCTCTTCTGATGTGTGTTTTCCTCTTCTGATGTGTGTTTTCCTCTTCTGATGTGTGTGTGTGTGTGTGTTTTCCTCTTCTGGTGTGTGTTTTCCTCTTCTGGTGTGTGTGTGTGTGTGTGTTTTCCTCTTCTGATGTGTGTTTTCCTCTTCTGGTGTGTGTTTTCCTCTTCTGGTGTGTGTTTTCCTCTTCTGGTGTGTGTTTTCTATGGAGCTATTTTAAGGTCTTATATCTTACAACTCCACAAAACGCATTTCAAATGTGTAAGCTGCACCTTGTACTTGCAGGGTTATTTTCACATCTGTACATTTGTTTTGTAACTGTGTGGGTTTTTTTTGCACATGTGTGTGGGGGAAAACGTATGTGTAAAATATTAAAATGTATGTGTAGAAATGTTTTGAAGTTGTGGCAAGAGAAGTGCGTACGGCTTGTGCCATGCTTTACCAACTTCTTCCTGTTCGGAGCTGCGAGCACACGGCTGTGAAACTTTTTTCACAGATGTACGAATTTTGAGCTGAGTCAAAAAAATGCCAGCATCACCGGGTACTGACAAGTCAAGGGTAGCATGAGGTATACAACAGCATATTGAAATTGGCAGAAGCTATCTTTTAAGAGGCAAATGGTTGAGTAATCCAGTGCCACTTTGATGTTATGGGCATTCTAATTTGCCAGAAATCACCAGACATAACCCTCCATTCATTTTCATTTTTTTTCTTTTTTCTGGTGAGTTAGAATGTCCGTACCACCAAAGCACCAAAACGTGGTATGGAAATCTATAGGACATAATGAAGAGGGAAGTGTGGGTGACCAGATAAAAAAAAAAACAGCTGGCACCAAAGCATCAAGGATATCTGGACTTCTATATCCCTCATGCAATGCCACTGCCCATTGACTTCAATGGTGCGACACCTTCCATTCTGACACACACAGAGACACACTGCCATACAAAGCAAGAAAGAGTGTGGGGAGATATAATCACAAATAGTAGCTACATTTCTGTCCTGATGCATCTGCCAGATGGCAATCTAGCAAAGAACTTGTGCCGAGGGTGCAGTAACACATGGAGAACCATGATGTGATGTAGTATGTGATGGTTTATTAGCAGTTTTGTGGTTGTAGTGTCTTCTAGAGGGTTCACAAGAAGTGCAGATTTTGCAGAGGTGTTGGTGGCCCATGACTGGTCCTGGATGGTGCACCACCTTCACCGACTCTCCTCCCCTGATGCTGATGAGTTGGACATGCTGGAAAGGTCATCTAAAGTTTGGCAAAGAGAGAAGATTAGAGGAGAGTGCATGTGTGTGTGTGTGTGTGTGTGTGTGTGTGTGTGTGTGTGTGTGTGTGTGTGTGTGTTATTAACCCATTTTAGCCTGATGCTGCATACACGATGCATTGTCCAAGGCGCCTGAAGTGACATGGGTGCATTCCAATATGCAGACTGTCCATTCTCATGCAAGATGATGGTCTTGGCTTTTAAATGCAACTAATTTCACATTTTTATGTGCCTCAGAGGCTGAGCAAGTTAGGTTTTTACCGCCCCCAAAGGTTGCTGGTTCATCTCCCAGCCCGCCAGGTTGGTGGGGGGAGTAATTAACCAGTGCTCTCTCCTCCATCCTCCATGACTAAGGTACCCCACGCATGGTACCTTCCCGCCACACTGCAACATACTGCTCCCTTGGGATGCCAATGTAGGCTGCACCCTTGCACAGGTGAGGCATAAAATGCAATTTTGTTGTGTGCAGAGTATACTTCTATGGGCAGTCATGGGTGAGCGGTTAGGGCGTCAGACTTGCATCCCCGGTTCGACTCCCGACCCCCCAGGTTGGTGGGGGGAGTACTCAACCAGTGCTCTTCCCCATCCTCCTCCATGACTGAGGTACCCTGAGCATGGTACCGTCCCACCGCACTGCTCCCCATGGGGCGCCACTGAGGGCTGCCCCCTTGCACGGGTGAGGCATAAATGCAATTTCGCAGTGTGCAGTGTTCACTTGTGTGCGGTGGAGTGCTGTGTCACAATGACAATGGGAGTTGGAGTTTCCCAATGGGCTTTCACTTTTTTCACTACTTGTGTGCTGTGTCACAATGGCAAAGGTGGGCTTTCACTTATATACACCTAGAGATTTTTTCCCCTGAGTCCAATGTTTTTAAACAGTTGAAACATGAACATTTCCAGTCAATATTTACAATGGAATAGTAGACCTCTGTGTCATATTCCCAAGGAATGGTAGTATCGCATCTGCTGTGCTGTGCTGAGTCAAAGTAATTCATAAGCCTACTGGTTGTGTTTTCCCTGCCCATTCACAACTTTGATGGCCTGCAATTTATTCAGATGTGTTCTACAACTTTTTGATGAAACTTCCATTTTACATTTGATACCACAAACTAGGCTTACTTGTTGTGCTGTGTGGATTTTTGTTGAGCAGGGATCTCACTTACCAATTAGCATGTTTTCCTCTTGTTACCAGCATCAGTCTGAACCTGACTGGACACCTGTGCACTTCACCATATGTGAACTCTGAGGGCAAGTGTAGAAGCCTGGCAAATAAAGACAGGAATAAGTCGGTCTCAGTATCACTGTGCAACTACATTCACAATGTAATATGTTGGTTTAGTTGAATTCTGTCCATCAAAATTTAATATTATGGTTTACATTTAGGCATACAACTTTCACAATGCCATATTAGTTACATTTAGCTAGCTAGTGTCCTATTTGGTAAGGACATGTACAAGTGATGTAGGCTGTACAGCAGGGGTGGGCAACTTTCATTATAAGGTGGGCCAACATTTTTAATTACCACAATCAGTGGGCCACATCACCACGCACTTGAGAGAATTTACAAAAGGATACTTCACTTTTTCTTTATTTTTACATGAATGCTTACACTATTGATTTATAGTTAGGTTAAAACTGTATAGATAGGTTAAAACTGTCCTTTTTCTTTTTTTAAAAGTGAGAAGTTGGGCTGCATGTGGCGCCCGAGCCTCCAGTTGCCCATCCCTGCTGTACAGTTTCCTAACAGAAAGGCTCTCATAGTATTTCAAATAATGGTCTATATAAAAACTGGTTATAATAGGTACAGTGCAGCATAAACAGGGTTGAGGGGGTGGTTTCTTTTATTTCGTTGTACCTACCGAGTAGTTTAGCCAATGTCTGTGTGACACGTTCATGCTGCCACCTCCACAGCATCCTCTTCACAACCGCAGGGGCAAAACACCTGAAAACATAATAATGTAATCCTTTTTCAGTCCAAGATATAGACTAGAAAATGAGTGACAGCATCACAATCAGGTATGCAAGTGTAGTGGACCCCCCATTTTCGGCTTTTTGTTATTCCCTTATTCTCACTCCCTGTCTTTTTGTTGTCCTGTCAGAAGTTGTCTTTTAGTTTAATTATGCTGTTGCACGTTTTCGCCAATAGATGGCATTATAGGACCAGCAATGAGTGCAGAGACCCTCTCTGGTGCAGTAGCCAGTGACTTCGGTCACATAAAGAACGAAACGTGGAAGTGACAGGCTTTGTTATGATACAGAAGTAGGCCAGTGACAATGGCCTCAAAATTTGGAGACACCCCAACCGGAGGTAGAACAAAACCCAAGAGAAGTCACATTTTGGGTGCTTTTTTTGTTTGGAGGTGCATATGAAAATGTGTAAAATGTTTAGGCTTAGCATTAAAATCACTTTGGCCAAGAATCATTTTCATGTATGGGACACCCTAGAGATGAGGAAAAACATTATTGGGTTTTGCTCTACCTCCGGTTGGGGTATCTCGAAAACAAAGGCCTTTATGGGCCCATTGTCACTAGCCTAAAGGCAGCGGTGTCAGCTGTACAGTTATGCTGAGGAAAATGTAAATAAACAACGAACTCAGCAAAACTCTACACACTTGAGGACCTTATTCATTAAGTGTGCAACATAAGCATTCAAGCAATAATGCCACCAGGTCACATTTAAGATTTAATTAGGAGTATTTTGTTATGGATCTTATGTAGTGATAGACTTACCATTTCTTGTTATGGCATATCTGGCCTATTCCCAAGAGAAGGCTGATGTCCCTGTCTGTTGATCTGATTTTGACGTCGGCAAGATGCTTCGTGCTGTCTGGGTTTCAAACCTAGTGGTGAAATGACAAGGGATTTTATGTAAACAAAATGCTTATTTCAGTAAGTGTACATACAGTAAACAGATCTAAGAAGTTCCCAGAGCACCCTACGATAGCTGGCATGGTTGGCACAAAGACCCAAAGAGCAAAATTGTCCCAAGATTGTCTTCCAAACAATTCCACTCCAAACATTTTCCTTCTGAAATAAACAATGTCCATATCCAATCAAACCTCAGTAGGCAGCTATCTCGTCAGGTCGGCCTTACCATAGACACATCTGTGGCCCGTAAATTTACAATCTCAAACGTCATCACCATATAAGCCATGGCACAACACAAGCGTTTATTTTTATAATAAACAAGATATCTCGGCACGTTTGCGCTAGTTATCTGAACACTGATTGTTAACGAATGCCCGAAATAGTGTAGAGCTAGCTGCCATTTATGTTATGCTAGCTAGGGTCAAGTCATCTCATCCAAACTAGCCACAGTAAGGGGGAAATTACGCTTCAAATGAACGGGAATGACTCAAAACTTTAGAAATATATTGTTAGTGTTGGTGAGGATCACTAAAGGACTGTATTGCGCTGGTTCTGATTTGTTGGGATGTTGTGTTGTATGGGGGGCGTCGGTTAGAACACCATGAAGCAGTTAGAAGCAGTTGTCTCCCTTTAGTTTCTTTATTAAACTTCACAGATGAATTACATGGGCATGAGCCTCAGTTGTGTGTGGTCTGCAAACACAGGATAAGGCTAATCAACACACTGTATTAACTAACAAAACATACACTGACTGAAATAATACTCCTCCTAGCATCACTACTTATCATTACTTCGAATATCTAACATAGCTCAATTAGCATGACTTGCACATTTCCAATACAAATGACTACAATGCTAGTTCTCCGCTTAGCATGCTAATCGCGATTAGCACGCTAATCGCGATTAGCACCCCAATCTAACAATACTGTCACATCAACTCTACATCAACATACACACTCTGAAACGAACTACTAACTCACTATTCTGACACAACAACACTTACTTGGTGGAAAGGCACGCACACAAACTTCTCACATGCAATCATCCTGAGGTAATAACTCAACTGGAGCAGCAGAGCTGAGTTGTGCTCCCTGCTCCAAGTAGAACTTAACTGAACTGCACGTGAAGGGGGCGGGACTAGGCATCAATGTCAGAGTCTTTCTTACAGTTAGAATGTACCGTATACAAGGTTAGTCTATGAGGTTAAATAGTTTTCTTACATATATATTTTTATATCCCAGTTACGTACCATATCTTCTGCATGAATCGAGGCATCCTGTTTCATTGGCACGAATGAATGAAAAATCCTGTCAGGGAGCGGAGCAGTTAACCACAGCCTTTTGTTTACAGTTGTTACCAGGGCAACGCAGCTAGGACCCCAAAGCGACAGATAAGGCAGAAGCGACAGATAAGGCGCCGACAGTTTCCATCGAAGTCCTCGCGAAACACTGATTGGTTGGCAGTAAGAGATGTTTTGATTGGCTCTCGCCATATGACCCCACCCCCACGTGAAAACCGGCTCAAAATTCGTACATCTGTGAAAAAAGTTTCACAGCCGTGTGCTCGCAGCTCCGAACAGGAAGAAGTTGGTAAAGCATGGCACAAGCCGTACGCACTTCTCTTGCCACAACTTCAAAACATTTCTACACATACATTTTAATATTTTACACATACGTTTTCCCCCACACACATGTGCAAAAAAAAACCACACAGTTACAAAACAAATGTACAGATGTGAAAATAACCCTGCAAGTACAAGGTGCAGCTTACACATTTGAAATGCGTTTTGTGGAGCTGTAAGATATAAGACCTTAAAATAGCTCCATAGTTTTCCTCTTCTGGTGTGTGTTTTCCTCTTCTGATGT
>NW_026945539.1:0-17500 GCF_034702125.1 Engraulis encrasicolus | reverse complement strand
TTCATTGTGTATAGTTTTGTGTTTTCAAACGGCCACATTAATGTAAATAATCAATTGGTTTTTGTGCTTAATTTGAACCTGTGTATGATCTTGCGAGTTGGTCCTAATTTCATTTGGAAAATGGTATTGAAAAGTCTTAAAATATCTTAATTTTGACTTGCTAAAACCTGTAAACGCCACGAGCTGGTCTTAATTTTATTTGGAAAATGATATTGAAAAGTCTTAAAATGTCTTAATTTTGACTTGGTCAAACCTGTAGACACCCTGTTAACTGTGGTTGGTTGTTATCAGGTATGTCACCTGTGGTTGGTTGTTATCAGGTATGTAAACTGTGGTTGGTTGTTATCAGGTATGTAAACTGTGATTGGTTGTTATCAGGTATGTGAGCTGTGGTTGGTTGTTATCAGGTATGTCACCTGTGGTTGGTTGTTATCAGGTATGTAAACTGTGATTGGTTGTTATCAGGTATGTTAACTGTGGTTGGTTGTTGTCAACAGGTATGTAAACTGCGCTCGTAACGGTGAGGAGCAGAATCTGGTGGCGTTTCAGTACAGAGGAGGGATTGTGTATCGCTGCTGTCGGCCCATTATTGCTGGAGAAGAACTGCTGGTCTGGTATGGAGACGACTACGCTAAAGAACTGGGCATCACATTCGACTACCTCTGGGATGTCAAGAGCAGCGCTAAAGGTAGGTCACTATCAAACAATCACCTTCTAGGAATACTAAATATTAGCCAATCACATGCTAAGAGACATGCGACTACCTCACACTAAAGGTAGGTCACTATTAAGCAATCACGTGATAAAGAACATTGAAGATTAGCCAATCACATGCTGTATCACATTTGACTACCTCTGACAGGTCAAGAGCAGGTAGGTCACTATCAATGAGTCACGATCTCTGGATGGTCACCCTTTCATGCAGATGGATTCGCTGGCAATCCGACTCACTGTTTCCTGAAAAGCTGAACTACTAGATGATAACATTGCTATCAGAGTAGTAAACTGTAGAATGTGATATCAACATTGGCATGAGATTAATAAACTGCACGGTAACAACATTGTCATGAGCATTAACAGATTAAGACATGGCCATTACCAATTTTGGTGATTAAAAACTAACAAGTTGATAATAAAGGCTCTGCATGAAAAATGAAGCATACAGTCACATAACTTGACAACGTATAAACACTATTTTACAGGGACATGGACATTAAAAATATGTTTGTGTATGATGTACATAATTTGCTTCAGTATTTTTACAGTGGCTTTATTTGTTACAAAGCAACACAAATTAGAATGTGTTTTTATTGTTAAAACGTTTCTGGGACATTAATTTAGAGTCTTAATATGTCTTTGTCTTTCTGTTTTCTCTGCAGAGGAGTCGGCGTCTCAGGTGTTCTCCTGTTCTCTGTGTCCGTTCGCCTATACAGCTCAAATCTACCTGCACAAGCACATCAAGAGAAGTCACCCAGACGAGTATGTGCGTCTGCTGAGGTCTGGAGAGATCAGACCAGAGACTTTCATACCGTCTGGAGGAAGAAACCAACACACACAGCAAACCACAACTGCGGCGTCCAGACCAGTCACACAGCCGTCTTCAGAACAGCAAGGAGCACATGAGCAGACACGACAGCAGAACACCCAAGCAAGGGAGAAGAAACACCACTGCACTCAGTGTGGCAAGAGTTTCACTCAACAGGGATCTTTAAAAGTACACCAGCGCACTCACACAGGAGAGAGGCCGCATCACTGCACTCAGTGTGGCAAGAGTTTCACTAGAGAGGGATCTTTAAAAGCACACCAGCGCACTCACACAGGAGAGAGGCCGTATCACTGCAGTCAGTGTGGCAAGAGTTTCACTAGAGAGGGATCTTTAAAAGCACACCAGCGCACTCACACAGGAGAGAGGCCGCATCACTGCACTCAGTGTGGCAAGAGTTTCACTAGAGAGGGGCATTTAAAACGACACCAGCGCACTCACACAGGAGAGAGGCCGTATTACTGCATTCAGTGTGGCAAGAGTTTTACTCAAGGGGGAGATTTAAAAACACACCAGCGCACTCACACAGGAGAGAGGCCGTATCACTGCAGTCAGTGTGGCAAGAGTTTCACTCAGGAGGGGCATTTAAAACGACACCAGCGCACTCACACAGGAGAGAGGCCGTATCACTGCAGTCAGTGTGGCAAGAGTTTCACTTGGTCTGGTAAATTAAAGACACACAAGTGTTCTCACAGTAAAGAGCCCTAATCACTCTCCTGCTGAATAAAGATCTTGATGTTGCGTCCACCAGGGCAACATGCCAATAAACAAGACTGTCATTCAAATATTCACCAACCCGGAACTCATTTTTAACTGACCATTTTAACTGACTTTGGTAACTGGCTCTTTTGTTGAGCGTTTTAATTGTTGAACTGATTTTTAATATTGTGATTTGATGTATGTGAGAGTGTGGAGTAATTGGTGTTTAATATTGAGTAATAGATGTTTATTAATATTGTGATTTGGTGTATGTCAGAGTGTGCCAGAGTAATAGATGTTAATTAATATTGTGATTTGATGTATGTGTGAGTGTGGAGCAATTGGTGTTTAATATTGTGATTTGATGTATGTCAGAGTGTGTCAGAGTAATTGATTTGTAATATTATGATTTGATGTATGTGTGAGTTTAAGAGTAATTGTGAAGAATGTGTTTAAGTTTTGACTTGGTGATGGTGTAAAAATTATCTAATTGAAAACCACAATAGTCAACAGTTAACACCAAATAAGAGTAAAGATGACTTACTTAATTACACACACTAAATGAAAAGTGACTTTGAGTTGTAAAGTAGATTTTGTCACATTGGTGACTTAAATATCTATTTGTGTAAGTGAAAAGACCAAATAGAATTGAATAAAATGTGGACTAGTGTATGAAGTGCTTTAATTGTAGCTCATTTCTGCTGTTTAAGGCGTATCACAAACTTCCTTTCTGTGTTATTAGCTCATTTCTGCTGTTTTAGGCTGTATACTTCCTTTGTGTGTTATTACTGTTGCATGGCTCATCCTATTATCACCCTGCCCACATAGTTCAGCCTTCAGCTACCTGTGATGTAATAACGTGACAGGATGTACAGTATGAGATGCTAATGTTGTTTTCATGTAGTAGTGCCTTATGACAGGATGTACAGTATGAGATGCTAATGTTGTTTTCATGTAGTAGTGCCCATAATGTTCTACCTCTATGAGTGTGCCCCAAAGAAGGGAAGTCAGCAGTAGCTTACCCACGCGAAGCAGCTAGCTAGCTGCCATAGCTCCATGCAAAGCAGCCCAAGCCACTGGTAGCTTCAGTAGTTCATTACAACGAATAGGTGAAGGTCCAGTCACTCACCAGAAATAAAACCCCATTGAAAATGAATGGGCTGTTATGTCTGGTGAGTTAGAATACCAATAACACTAAAGCACCAAAGCGTGGTATGGTAATCTATGGGGTATAATCAAGAGGGAAGTGTGGGTCACTAGATCTACAAACAAAACAGCAAAGCGTCAATGATATCTGGGCTTCCATAACTCCCATGCAATGCCACTGCCATCAATGACTTCAATGTTAAACGCATCATGGCAGTGATTTAAGACATTTCTAACCAAATATTAAACATTGACGTTGCGTTGCAGCGTTGGGGCTACAGTAGGTTGTAATGAATAAGTGTTGTTCTAGTTGTTAAGTGTGATGTCACGGGTGGGCAGCGTTGGGGCTAGGTGGTAATGAATAAGTCTTGTTCTAGTTGTGAAGTGTGATGTCACGGGTGGGCAGCGTTGTAGGTGGTAATGAATGAGTGTTCTAGTTGTGAAGTGTGTGCAATCTTCTGCGCCTGGCGTAGGTGGTGGAGGAGCCGTTCGGCCAGCAGAAGGTTGCAGGTTCGAGACCCGCTCTGTCTGACCCCCTCGATTTGTCCTTGAGCAAGATACTTGAAACCACTGACTTATATATACTATGTATATAAGTCAGTGCTTGAAACTAACCCCAAGTTGCTCCTGGTGGCAGGGTGGTACCAAAGATTCTCTATTCTAATTTAGATCGTCTTTGGTGGTACCCTGTGTGCAGCCACTGCTACCAGTGTGTGAATGGGAGGTTTGCATACTTAAAGGAATAGAAAGGTGCTTTATAAACGCCGTCCTCCATTTACCATTTGTTTCTGTCAGCAGGTGATGCTCTCAACTGTGTTTGTTGGCATTCTGTACTGAGCTTCACTGTGTAGTGCCCTCCCCGCTCACATGCACATTCACAAGGCAATGGCGCCATCTGGTGGTCAAGTAGGAAAGCACACACGGCAGACTCACCATCACTTACCACTTATCTTATCTGTAGTGTTACAGAAACGATTTAATGTGGATTTAAACAAAAATAGGCATCTGGATAAATATGGGCACCCCAAAGAAGGTATACCATTAATATGAAGTAGAGCCCTTGCAGCACAAACAGGTTTTAATGACTTTGGAATAACGAGAAGGGTACACAAACTAATCTGGAAGATCTTGGTCGATGTTTCTCCAAAGCCAGAAATCGAAATCCATTTGAGTGGAAAGCATGGAAAGCCACAGGAATGGTCCTTGTGAAAGGAAAATGTAGGCTAGTTAAAAAGGCATGGGTAAAGAATGGTAAAAATGGTAACAGGCACACTACAGAACACCTCCATAGAATTACAAGGCCATAGCTGCTGATAGTGCAGACTTAGACATGGGTCCTTCCGTGTATGCTTTTCACAAGGCAAAAGCTCATTGGATGGGTGATGCATAAGGCTTTCCTGTGTATCCATCAGAAATTAGTTGATAATCTTACGCAGAAAGCTTATCTGGACAAGCTAAACGCATTTTGGGAAATCATGGTGTGGTCAGACGAGACTGAGCTACAGTTATTTGACCTTACCAATGGGAGGTGGACATAGCAAAAAATGCACACGTAAATTCTATGACCTTTGGCCTAAAACACACCCTGCTATAGGTCTGTGTGGCTAGCATACACAATGTAAAACGTATTACAGTTGAGGGCCTCACTAATTATTTTCAAATAGCACATTTTTCAAAAGAATTTTCAAGTGTCGCGAAATTAAAGCTGAGCAGAGTTTGGACTTTCCAGCAGGACCGTATTTGCACTGCATTTGCACTGCATGGTTGCATATTTGCATGGTCATATCAATCTTGAGATATTACCATCATTGAAAAATAGTGAATTTATTTGAACCGGGCAGGAAGTCTAAAGACAGATGAGTAACCTGACTGAATTAGAGGGGTTCTGTATAGATTAATTGGCAACTATTCTGTAGCACCAGGTAGGCCTAGTTGGAAGGCCTTGTCTTCTTGTAGGCTATATAACAAGTATCCACAGGCCATTAGATCAGCAAGGCTGAGCTCTTGATGTATAGGATACCTTCTTTAGGGTGCCCACATTTATGCACACACTTTTTGTTTAAATCCACATAAAATTGTTTCTGTAAAATAAAATTCTTCCATTGCTGAAATGTTTCTCTTTCCCTACAGTTTAGCCTAACATATGTCAAAAGGAAGTTGCTACTTTAAAAGCTCAACGAGAAATAAACCCATGTAATGATTTTCCTAAAGGGTGCCCAAACTTTCTCATGGCACTGTATTCTATCAAGACAGAAGCAGATAATAAATTGTGGCCTTTTCTGGCCAGTTTCCTTTTGATGGACAGGACATTTCTCAGGGGGGTAGGACTTGTTTCTGAGGGGGGGGGGGGGGGGGCTGCTGGGGAGGTACAGACACGGCCCTGTTGCAATCTAATAAAACCCAGTATCGCTGAAGACCGTTTAATTGAAACGATATTTTAATTTGTAAGACGTTTCACCTAGAACATTTTAGCAATCTACCATCCAGTACGTGGCGGGTGGCCCACTTCTGGCGCGAAAAGAAGGTTCTGGAATGACCAGCAGCAACCTCCTTTGTCAGCAGCTCGCGAGTGTCTTGCCTTCTTCAGTTGCTTGCTTGCCTTGCGGCCATTCATCATTCTGAGGTAAATCTAATCGTCCATAACTGACATCTCGACTAGAAGAAGCGTCAATTTCAGTAATATCCTGCTCTGTTTGATTCGCTGGAACAGGTTAGTGAGTGACATTGCTGATCTCTAACTAGCTAATTTCATCTAAAGGTCTGATTCAATCTAAAAACAATGTACGGTAATACATCTAAAATTGGTTAGTTCGCCCAGATTAGCATAGAACTAGTCCAGTGAAGTCATTTGGCACAAACTAACTTTCACTAATAGCCAGCTAATACATCTGCTAACTTCACACATGAAATATATTATGGTAACGGCAACTACATAGAAAGCTATTGTTAGGTGTGACGCTTTTAACAATGTCCCTGGTGTTGTTGAGGTCCAGAGGTAAGCTAGTTAACGTTGGAATTTTTTGTCCTACCCTCTCAAAGCTGACAAAATAGATAGCGAGGGACAGTATTTTGTTGCAGCTATCCTTATTTCATATTCAGGATACTCAGATACTCGGATACTCAGATATTCAGATACTTTCCCTCATCAAACTAACCCTGTTAAACAGAGTTGGTTTTGTTGGTCTGGTATTTCTGTCTTTGTTGTTAGCTTAGCAATTAGCGAACGTAAGGCTGAGACGGTTAGAAAAAATAAAACGGTCAATGTGTAGGCCTAATAAAAGTTAAAATACTGTTTCTGCATCTGGCAGTTAATAAATAATCAGGCAATGTGAAATATTGGGTTTTTCCAAAGTGAAGGTTGGGTTGTTGAGATCTGGTTACATTTGTGTAGCAGCTGGAGCATTTGGACAAAATATCTGTGGCATGGGTGTGTGTGTGTGTGAAAAGACAATTCACCAAAGCTCAGCTCTGTTGAATTGGTAATGTGAACTAAAAACCTCTCTATTTCTCTCTGATGTCGGCAGGGTATATTTCATGACCAGCCATGAGTTCCTCTGACGACGAGGTTTGTACATTGCAGTAGCCTACTTTACACCTGTTGTCTTTTTATTATTATTATTATTATTATTATTATTTTTATTTTTTATTTTTATTTTTTTAACAGCTGTAGAGCTCTACTCGTGTGTCATGTTATGTGGTGAGCGTTAGCTAAATGTAATGCAATATAATATGACCAGCGTCAGCTAAATGTAATGTAATGTAATGCAATGTACACCACAGTGATGCATGCAGGATATTTCATGTACTGTACACACAAAAGAGTGCCTTCACCCCTCTGGTTAGCAGCATACAACACATGAGGCCTTTTTCAGATCAGAGCGGGGAAGCAGGTTGGGTGGACCGAAGTTATTTTTACCGGCGGTGGCGAAAATACATAGAAACAGATCTGTCCTTCTATACCACGCCACACTCTAGTGCAGCGGTTCCCAAACTTTTTTCCTTGCGCACCCCCTTTTACATTTCAATGTGGTTCGTGCACCCCTTAAGCGAATGTTGCACAGCCGCATATTTTGGGCAATCCTCATTTCCAATAGACCTGACATTTTTTTCTGCCATTATTACAATGGAAGTTGTTGCATGACAAGTTATAAATTACACTTCAGGTGTATCTTTGCAGCATACAATTCACCAATCAATTAAAAAAGTGTAATGTTCATTAATTCTGTATAAAAACACACATCTCAGCCATTGCTCTATTCAGCTCGCGCACCCCCTTGTGGCAGGCTGCGCACCCCCAGGGGTGCACGCACCCCAGATTGGGAAACACTGCTCTAGTGTGCTTCTGGCCTAAAGGGCTTTCAGCCATCAAGTTAGTTAGCTACATACAATACATCAGACATGTGGACTCGAGTCCAGTGACTTGGACTCGAGTCTGACTCGAGTCAGCAGTGTGAAGACTTGCGACTTGAAATTTCAAGATCAGAAAGGACTTGCGACTCGACTCGACTTGCACGCCTTTGACTCGGGACTCGACTTGGACTTGACAGTTGTAACTTTCAATGACTTGGCGTGACTTGCCATGTTGGGTCTAAAAAAAAAGTCGAAGTCCAACCCTTGTTTTCAGAATGCAACAGCCCGCCCACATTCTTTGTTTGAATCACGTCATTGCCCTAAGCGGTGCTATGCCATTGGCGGCCAGATGCGGCCGGACGCGGCTGGCCTGGACGCGGCGACCAGCGGCAAAAACACCATTAGTGAGTCTCCAGAACAAACATAGCCTACATTTTAAACCATCGCGAAAGTTAATTTATCTCCCTCTCAGCCCCAACTCATTTTGCATTCTTAATAGGGTAGGCTATGGAAGTTTGCACTGTGATCAACAAATATTTTCTATCAATGTTGTAGGAAGTGTGTGTGGTGGGGCGCTGTGATGTGCAACACACGTGAAGCTCTCGCTCTCTCGCCCCTCGCTTACGACAGAAATTCAGTGAGAACCAAGCTGTCTAAATATTTTAGCTAAATGGTGATGGACATTGATTGTTGAACATTAGGCTATTTAAGCAGTTGAAATAAAAAAGCACACACTGCTGACATAACCGAACCACGGGATTTAATCTATTGTTGTTTTATAAAAGAGTACGCCTATCCGTTTTGCTTTCCCTGTACTTTATGAATGCGCTTTCCTTCAGCCCCCGAAGGCTGTTTCAGTAGGCTATGTTCCGCTCCCACACACTATGCTTGCGAGTCAGTCACTTCAAAGTGAAATGCAGCCTTGCGAATACTTTCCACCATCGCGGACAAAACCACGTTATGATGGATATGTGGCGAGGTAAACGTTACGATGGCCTGCTTTTAAGTTTCCCCCAACCCAGGATGTGTCCGTAGGCTATATGGCTTGATATCCCAGGGCTATTTCACGACCACAACTCCACGCGCTGAAAATGCATGTTAAGCTCGCGCTTCTCAGTCTAGAAAGATAACCTCTCGGTAACATTGAGTATTAGAATCAATACAAAAAGACACGTTTATAGGCTACATGTCTTAGTCTTCCAGCATGCAATCGAAAATAGGCGAGCAGAGAACACTTGGTCTTGCATCCATCAAAAGAGCTCCACCGGTTGCCTACTACTTTAGATGCTGGGTGAATGGTTCCAAAGGGAAATAATTTAGCCTATAGCCTATTCATGACAGTCTTGCAAAGAGACAAGACAAACGACCAAAATTGTCAAATAATTGGTCAAGGCGCGAGATGAGGAATACTGCATGGCTATTCGAAAAACTTTGAAGAAACAGCGCAAGCGACACTGCTTCCCGCGAAGCTTGCGCTTGAGGGCTATAAACAAGCTATGCGCCCCGAACCTCACTGCTTGTTGTTCGATGACTTGAATCGAAACATTTCTAAGGACATCAGGGCTATCTTTGATTCCTGGAATACCGCCTCAGCCAGCTAGAGTAGCAGTGTCCCATGTGTCAAATGGTAAGATAATGCCATAGGCTACCTGTTCCTTGAAAGTTTTAAAACTCAGCCTTGACACACTATCATGTCAGCCACATCAGTTCAAACGCAATCTTTAATGCAGCCTATCGTGAAGTTTAAATGTAATGCGAGATAGAGGTTGCAAGCTACTGCTGAGCAGCGCAAGACATAGGCATGGGTCGGCTCCCGTGGATAAAAAGCATGTTCTCTCTCGCGTGCTGCTCCCAGCCCAATCCTTGCGCGCGCGAACCTTGTAAGTCGTGGTGTCGACAACGCTTTATCTGATGTTTCTCACAGTTCGAACTACTTGATTCGTTTGGTATTTTGGGGGAGTTTGGAGTCGCAATTAGGCCTACCGCTGCTTGGAAATGACACGTTAGAGCTACACGACGCCAGCACTGGAGAACTGGGATGTAACCCTGTTTTCCAAATTAACAAAAAATAGGAAACAAAGAAGCAGAACTTTGTTTGGCTACAATCTATGACCTGGACGGTGAACTTAATCTTTTTGAAGAGGCATGAACAGCATACAAGTGCCTTTGTGGGGGAGGAGAGGGCGATTGGGGAGAATAGGGAGACGAGAGCATGGCGCGAGGCGCATATTCGTTCGGGGAAAATGCGAGCGAAATGTTGGATAGGGCATTACACACCTTCCTTCTTCCTACACTGTAGAAGCGCAGAACAAGGTTGCCTCGTTGCCATAACTGACATTCTGCAGCGCTAACGCCATGTTTAATTGACAGCGTGCTGGCGAATAGTCTAGTAGCCTAATATAATTAACAAGATGTGGATTAATGACTGTGCAAACGAAGTTCTAGTTAACTTGGACTGTGACGCAGTAAAAATGGTTGGTGATGGGCCATTGCGGTGAGAATGTGAGGGGGAACGCGACAATGCCGATATCAGCTTCAACAATAGTAGAGTAGAGTAGAGTAGAGTAGAGTAGTAGAGTAACTTTATTGATCCCCAGAGGGAAATTCATCATTACTTTACCAGGAATTTAATCCATCTAACTAGGCCTACTTTGTCCTCATTTCTTAGCCCATATGGACAAGTGTCTACTAGGCTAAATACTGTTGGCACGTAGCCTACAGCAGACTATAGCCTAGTGCTGCACCATGCATGTGCTCATTGGTGGGTTCACAGTTATGACACTGTCAATGCTCAGCTTTTGGTTCACAGATAATGGGATGAAGTGAACATCATGGACCAGCTGAGACAGGGCTGCCTGCTGAGCTGTGCTGTTAACTCATCATCCTGTCTCACATGAGTAGCCCCACCCCCCATACACACACACACACACACACACACACACACACACACACACACACACACACACACACACACACACACACACACACACACAGGGCTCAATTTAAAAAAAAGAAAAGAAATTGATTACCCCTGCTGTATGTCATATCTTGATGAGAATGGTGAGCTTAATATGGTACCTTAGGGAAAATGGCGTCTTTTAAAGCCAAACCAAAATGTTTACATTAGTCGAGTGTTACACTACAGTAAAGAGAGGGGGGAGGGTGGGTAGCACCTGTAAGACATGAATAGGCTACTACTTTCACCCTTGGCCTTTGTGGGTAAATTCAAACATAGTACGCTGAAAGTGTGAATCCGCGTTTTCAGGTCGGAAGTGTAATATGCCCCCCTAATGTCTTGACAAAACCTTCCAGCCAAAGCTGTCAGCGGCCCTGCCAGTGCTCCTAGTGAAAAAGTTAACCATAGTCCTGTCCTTAGCGTTATGATACTAGAGTCTGTATAACTTACAACCTTGACTAGATATGACCGGCCCACCACCAAGACCAGGGTGGAGTAGTGGAATAGGTTTATGCCATCAGATGATGGAACGGACACACACACATACGCACACATTCTTGCAAACGGGACTATTTGCCCACTGGACAGTAAATATTTGGCATATGGTTGCTCCTTTGTTTAAGTACAAATTCACATGAAATGTATTTTTATGTGAAAAAAATATGAAATTAAATGTCATTTTACATACACAGCACAAGCAGTAGTTTGGTTTAGACTGATTTCTCTGCAACTGTTTTAGCAATTGTCATCTTTTTACTCAGGTCTCATTATTATACTAATGAATTTATGATCGAAATTGTGATTGCAAATAGAAAATCCCTTTGTGACTTGTTAAGGACTTGAAAAAAAATGAGACTTGGACTTGGACTTGACTTGGCTGGGGTACGACTTGGACTTGGACTTGACTTGGTCAGATGTGTCTTGACTTGTGACTTGACTCGGACTTGAGTGGAAAGACTCGAGACTTACTTGTGACTTGCACGTTAGTGACTTGGTCACACCTCTGCAATACATACAGTAAACACTCTGCTACATACAATACATACAGTATACACTCTGCTACATACAATACAATTTTCGTTTGGACGGATTTCCGTCTTTATAATTCATGTCAATTAATTTACAATTTTTACTTTCCAACTGAACTCAAATCGAGAGCACTCCTGGTCATGAGAAGGGAAGGAGAGGTGTGTTTGGTGTACGGATTTAGTTACCGTATACACGCGCCATCACCGGTGGTGTCATACAACAGATTCACTCAGTAGTTTTGAGCCATCCCCTTTTCTTCCGTGTTCCAAAAAAAAAAAAAAAAAGTACACGAGCGGTCAGCAATTCGGTTGCGGCGCAGCGCGAGAGATTAAAAAAACAAATAGCCAACATTGTTGCTGATGGCAGAAAAGAAAATAAGTGTAATACTATGTTTAAAGTGCCATGAAATGACAATCATTAAATGAGTTGGACTGATATTCCAATATGGGCTAATAATGCATATGCATGGAATGCATAGCTTGAAGAAGGTAGGACACGTATGTTTCCATTATCATTGCACCTGCCGTGGCGGATAGTTAGAAAAAAAATGAATAGTTTACTTCGACTGCGCATGATGTCCTTTTCATGAAGGGGTTGCCTTTTAAGCATTGTGACTTTTACTAACATTATTCATAGCTCTAATGGGACGGCTATCATTGGCAGCTAGCTAGGACATGCCATGCGTAATACCATGCCTTTCATCCTCAAAGTTTAGCGCGTTTGACTGGCTACGTGTAGAACTAGCTCTAGTTGTCTTTCTGACAACGGATAATGTACAGTCTCATTTGTAATCATAGCATATATGAACTTTGTTGTTGCCGATATATATTTAAGAAATAAGTTAAAAATGGGTTGCATTTTACAGGGGTCACGGAGGATATCCCTGGCAGAGCCAATATTTTATGCCACGTCTTGCTCTGGGAAACAGTGTTCTGATGGGTGGACTCATGGTCAATAAATGCCGTTTCGGTGTTTCTTTCACTTTCAATGCTTGTTGTAGGCTACTGTGTGATGATATTTTTGCTAACTGGAGTAGTGTGCAGCAACAGTTGTGTGTGTGTGGTTGTTTTTTAGTGGCTAAACGTCTGTGCCCATCTTCTCGGACTATACGCTTCGTTTCAGTTCAGTTATTTGCGCACTCAGGACTGATGGGTGGGTGGTTTGTCTTGATTCGAGTGGAAAGTTGCGCGACAAGCTTGGGAAAGTGTGTTACTTTTGTTAAACGATAGACGTATGTCTGTGACTGTGTCGTGTCCGCTTGTAGGAGAGAACACGAGTGCGTGTAGGAATCGGGGACGTTTTTTAAATCAATGGTAAGCGTGTGCCTGGCACCGCACATCGAGAAGCAAAAAAGTACCGGTAGCCATAGGTTTTCAAAACGGTAGAACACAAGAGGTAGACTACAGGATGAATAGTGAAAAACATACAAAATAACCAACAACTAGTTTTCTCCCTCTGATTGCTATGACCAGTGCATTATTTTTTTAAATGTCAGAAATACTGCAAGCAATGCGCACCATTGCTTTCACCAGAACAGTGTTTGCCCATTCTGATGGGAAAGAAAAATATAGCCTACTACTAAAAAAAACCCATAATGGGATCACTGTATCAACGCATTGCAATTCCAACTCAATAATTCTATGATATCAGCTAGACCATTTTGAAGCAACACTCGTTGTGAATCCATTCTGCATAATGTTGTGAACAATTCATAAATAATGGGTAGATATAAGAGGAAATGACCAAAACATGAACCAAATTGCAGTTCAATGTTTGCAGTCTGATATAGTATCCATTATCCCTCCATTCTCTGCCATTTCTAGTCAATCTGGTGGCCTAGGCCTGCCCCTTTCCCTCTTTCCTTTTTCTTGTATTTAGAAATTGGCATCTGTAAACATAGCATTGTAGGCCTACATCCGATTGAGCACATCTGATCTAGTACCTACAGGTACATTCATACTGAGTGTGTATATAGGCCTACTGATAGACGGGGAGGAATGGTAGCTTACCATGCACCCCCCCCACAACAAAACGCCATATGACTTTTTTTAATCTTCAAGATGTCCTGAATAAGAATTTGAGTGGTAACAGTAATATAACTCACTCCCACTATACTTTTTCACATCATATTGTATATGACCCCAGAATGCTCAATGCATTCTAGTAGTACACTGCCAAGACCTCTAGAGCCATGATGCAATTGGTTATCATAGCTTATGATATACCATATGAAAGCTTGGAGTCTGTAGTATACATATATTATATGGTATTTGGTGTACCTTTTGCATAGCAATGGTTGCTAGGTAAAGCATCTTCCTTAGCAACCACCATCAGTGATACAGTTCCTCTGCGATTACATTGTGCTATGATGTCTGGATCTAGACCATTTTTCCAAGGTTCAACATGACTTGTTTGAACCTCCAAGATGTCCCTGATAAGAATTTGAGTGGTAACAGTAAGATAACTCATTCCTACTATACTCTTGTACATCGTATTGTACATGACCCCAGTACGCTCTATACGTTTTAGTTCTATGTAGTAGTAAACTGCCAAGGCCTCTACAGCCATTTTACAGTTGGTTATCATAGCTTGTTATATACCATATGAAAGCTTGGAGTGTGTAGTTTATGAATATTACCATATTTGTTATTATAGTGTATCTATGACATTGGTCAGACATTGGTTTAGTGATATGATGTCTGACAGCTCTGATTTTTCTTTAAATGGCTCCCTTCTACAATGTTAGCCAATTATGATGTATTAGAAATTTAGAATATTATAGTTTTTTAATTATTTAAAGGGTTTTCAGAATTAATTAGTACATCATAATCAGGAATGGGATTTATCCGCCCTCCAAAACTGCTTTGAAATAACTGACTGGGATATTTTTAAACAAGTTGCCACCAACAACAACCAAATAAACATTGAGGAGTATAAAGATACAGTCACATCCTTCATCACCAAATGCATAGATGACATCTCAGACACAAAAACAATAATCACTCGAGCCAACCAGAAGCCATGGCTGACGGGGGACGTCCACAGGCTGCTGAGGGCAAGAGACATAGCCTTCAGAGCTGGGGATAAAGCGGGCCTGAAAACAGCTAGGGCCAACTTGTCACAAGGCATTAGAAAGGCAAAACAAGAATACACACGAGCAAAGATGCACGGAGCCTATGAAAGGACATCCAAGCTATCACTAACTACAAGCCATCACCTCGGAGCTGCAAAAACAACACATCCCTGCTGAACGACCTCAACAGCTTTTTCACACGCTTCGAGGAACAACCCGCACAAAACAACAGGCCCACACAACATCCCTGGACTGGTGCTGAAAGACTATGCTGAGGAACTAAAGCATGTCTCCACTGACATCTTCAACACCTAACTACAACAAGCCATTGTCCCCTCCTGCTTCAAAGCCGCCACCATCATATCGGTACCAAAGAAGTCATCTGCATCCTGCTTCAACGATTACCGTCCCGTAGCACTGACACCCATCATCATGAAGTGCTTCGAACAGCTGGTCCTGGCACACATCAAATCCATCCTCAACCTCCCACTGAATGTCAGCAAGACAAAGGAGATTGTCAACTTCCAGAAAGGTCACCACCAACTCCTGCCACTGACCATCGATGGTGCTGCTATGGAGAGGGTGAGCAGCACAAAATTCCTTGGGGTGCACATCAGCAAGGACCTCTCCTGAACCACCAACACAGCATCACTGGCCAAGAAAGCCCAGTAACGCCTCTACTTCCTGCGCAAACTGAGGCATGCCAGTGCCCCACCAGCCATCATGACCACCTTCTACAGATTAACCATTGAGAGCATCATCACCAGCTGTATCACTGTGTCACTGTAAAGTCCACTGTGATGGTAGCAGTGAGAGTGAAATTGAAAGTGATTGGTCAAGCACAGACAGTGGCAGTAGCAGGAAATGAACTTTCCGCCTTGGACTATACCTTTCCCCAAATGTTCAATAAACTTTATTTATGATTCAACTGGTTTCCTTCTATTGGGGTCTTATGGTCTTGTGCACCAACTTGCACGGACTGTAATGGTGACACAGACAGTACAGATTGCAACATTGTCAATATTTCCAGTAGTTAGTGCTTACAAACATCACATTTAGGGTTTGGACTTTTTCAAATTGTTATTATATTTCCTTTCAAGGTCTTTATATATGTAAGAATTAGTCATTTACAGAATCGAGGAAAAAAAACAGAGCTCTCAGACATCATACCACTAAACCAAGTATATTTTCCCAAATGTTATAGGTACAACAAGAATATGACAATATTCATAAACTACAAACTCCAAGGTTTCATATTGTATATAACAAACTATGATAACCAACTGCAAAATGGCTGTAGTGGCCTTGGCAGTTTACTACGACATAGAACTAAAACGTATAGAGCATACTGGGGTCATGTACAATATGATGTACAAGAGTATAGTAGGAATGAGTTATATTACTGTTACCACTCAAATTCTTATTAGGGACATCTTGGAGGTTCAAACAAGTCATGTTGAACCTTGGAAAAATGGTCTCCAGACATCATAGCACAATGTAATCGCAGAGGAACTGTATCACTGATGGTGGTTGCTAAGGAAGATGATTTGCCTAGCAACCGTTGCTATGCAAAAGGTACACCAAATACCATATAATATATGTATACTACAGACTCCAAGCTTTCATATGGTATATCATAAGCTATGATAACCAATTGCATCATGGCTCTAGAGGTCTTGGCAGTGTACTACTAGAATGCATTGAGCATTCTGGGGTCATATACAATATGATGTGAAAAAGTATAGTGGGAGTGAGTTATATTACTGTTACCACTCAAATTCTTATTCAGGACATCTTGAAGATTAAAAAAAGTCATATGGCGTTTTGTTGTGGGGGGGGGTGCATGGTAAGCTACCGTTCCTCCCCGACTATGAGTGTATAATGAATATTCATTGTTAATGTGAAGTGTAAAGTTTTATGTTGGTTGAAGTTCTGATTTTGTGGCACTTTTTGGTTTTACTGGCGCCCTCAAGACATAGGCCTATTCTGCTCTAGGCGACTGCCCTGTCTGCCTATGCCTAGTGTTGGCTCTGGCACCGTTCCTTGAATAAAACCAGTGTATGTTTCGTTATGAGGGCAGAGCCTGGCTACATTGGTTTTCGTTGGGTTACGGAGTGATACTCGATCGGGTGCCTAACCGGTAAAAAAAGTTCAGTCAGATGACTTTTTTTTGCTTTAATCCCTGCATATACTCTGGTGCGACATATATATATGTTTCTTTTCTCCACGGGAGAGCACTATGTGCGCAACTAGGCCTATGTTGTGTTGCCTAATACCACTGATAGAATTTTTTTTTTTACAACTTACCACAACAAAAAATAGCATTTACAATGACGACTGAATAGAAATATACCACCCAAAAGAAGTTAATATAGCCTACTGCTGAGTTCAAGCTGACAGTAATTAAATATGCTGCCGAAAATGGCAATAGGGCAGCTGAACGAAAGTTTGGATGCAATGGAAAACTGTTTGGGGACTGGAGAAAAGCGGAGGAAAATGTGCATGTTGTGAAAAAAACAAAAAAGCTATTTGAAGGTTCAAGGCCCACGTCTAGAAGAAGAGCTGAATACAGGACAAATGTGTTCTCGAACAACGCGCGCTGCGAGTCAACGGTCTTGTTACGGGCTCCATGACATTGCCAAAGAAATGAATAGGACTTTTTGCGGAAGTCAGGGACCTCGTGGATTTATCGCGTTATGCAATG